>NC_063170.1:2118817-2139701 GCF_023159225.1 Perognathus longimembris pacificus
CTTGTCCTCGGCATCTTTCTGTGCACTGACATTTGTTCCTGCCTCTGCTTCTTCGGCCATTTTTCCTCTGACGTGTGAAGGTCAGGGGTGGATGCAGGACACGGAGGTCAGGGGTGGATGCGGGAGGCGGAGGTCAGGGGTGGATGCGGGGGGCGGAGGTCAGGGGTGGATGCGGGGGGCGGAGGTCAGGGGTGGACGCGGGGGGCGGAGGTCAGGGGTGGACGCGGGGGGTGGAGGTCGGGGGTGGATGCGGGACGCGGGAGGTCAGGGGTGGACGCGGGAGGCGGAGGTCGGGGGGTGGATGCGGGGCGTGTTTCTTTCTCCCGTCGTGTCTCGCTGAGGGCAGATTGGAATGTAGTCACTGAGCAAAGATGTAATCTTGCCTGAGGGAGGGACAGAAAGATCCCCACAAACGAAACTTGGCCCCGCTCAGGAAAGGAAGAGGAAAATGGCGTCACCGGATGGGCCCAGCAAGCCCTCCGGGGCCGGGGACGCCTGGTCTGGCTGCCGTCAGAGCCGGCTGGGATATTTCCCACAGGCGCTGACACGGCAGTGCCGGGAGCGGGGACGGGGAAACCGAGGTGAGCGTGTGTGCAAGCACGCGCGCGGGGTGAGCGTGTACACGTGTGTGCACACGCAGGGGCCCGTGCACTCTAGGCTCGGACCCGCGAGAGCCGGAGACGAAGAGCAGCCTTGGGAGGAAGCCACGCGGGCTGCTGCTCAGGGCCGGCCCCTCGCGGAGGGCGGGACGCGGGTGTGGCAGGTGCGTCCGCGGAGGACGCGCAGGGTGGCCGGGCCCGGGGCGGGGCGGGGGTCACGTGGCCTCCGGCGCCCTGTGAGTCCCGGGCGGGATTCGCGGGGCGCGCGGGGCTGAGCTGACGCATTTGGCAGGCGGCGGAGGCGGGCTGACGGGAGCGCGCCCCGTCCTCCTCCCCGGGGGCCGTGTGGCTCTCTGGGACGCGTTGGTAACTCTGGAACCCGCCTCGTGGGGGGCGGGGGTCTAACAAAGGCCAGCCGGGGCGCGCGTGTGTGAGAGCGCGCGTGCGCACGCGCGTGTGCGTGAGGGGTGGAGTCGCAGCCTCGCGTCCGAGGCTGCAGAGGCGAGCGGGGCCCGCGTCTTGGGTGGTCCCGGGCCGTGCAGGGGGACGGGAGGGAGAGGCCCGGTGCGTTTAGCCGCATTTCCAATAGGGTAATGACAGCACTAATGACCGCCGGCCCACTCGGGAAGGGAAAATCAAAAACCCTGCAGGCGACAAAAATAAACAAGCACGCGCTGCCGGCGGAGGGGCCCGGCCGGGCTGAACTTGGAGGACATCAAAGCAGAGCTGGTTATCGGGCGCTCCAGGCTCCGGCTCCGCCACAGCCGGCACGGCGCTCGTTATCAGCATGCGAGACCGGGCCCGGGCTCCTGGCGGGGCTGCGGGGACCCCGGGGGCCCACGGGGGCCTGGCGGAGGCAGAACCGGGGCTCTGGAGGGCACTGGCCGGCCCACAGGCCCAGCCCGGGCCTTCTGCACTGAGGCTCCAACCCTCTGACCCACAAAAGGCAGCATGAGGAGAGAGAGGGGAGGGGAGAGAGGGAGGGAGGGAGAGAGGGAGGGAGACAGAGGGAGAGAGAGAGGGAGAGAGAGGGAGAGAGAGAGGGAGAGAGAGAGGGAGAGAGAGAGGGAGAGAGAAAGGGAGAGGGAGGGAGAGAGGGAGGGAAAGAGAGGGAGAGAGAGAGCAAGAGAGAGAGGGAGAGAGAGAGGGAAAGGGAGAGAGGGAGAGGGAGAGAGAGAGGAGAGAGAGAGGGAGAGAGGGAGGAGGAGAGACAGAGGGAAAGAGGGAGAGAGGGGGAGGGAAGGAGGGAGGGAGAGAGAGGAGAGGGAGAGGGGAGGAGTGAGAGACAGAGGAGAAGAGGAGAGGAGAGGGGAGAGGAGAGGTAGAGAGAGAGGGGGAGAGAGGGAGAGAGGGAGGAGGAGAGAGAGGGAGGGAACGAGGGAGAGAGAGCGAGGGAGAGAGGGAAAGAGGGAGAGAGAGGGAGAGAGAGGGAGGGAGGGAGGGAGGGAGGGAGGGAGGGAGTGCCCAGACTGAAGCGAGCAGAGCCGGGCAGGGGCGGAACGCAGCAGCTTGTGGCGGATGGCGCCCGAGCCCGGTTTCCTCGGTTTCCTCGGTTTCCTCGCCGGCCCGGGAGCACGGAGCCGCCCTGCCCACCATGTGCTCAGCCTCTGCCGCTGGCCACAGGTGGCCTGGGGCACCGGGCGTAAGGTGGTGCAGGACTGCGGTCTTGGGAACTTTCCTGGGGCGATCACACTTTTAAAGCCAGGGGTGGCCAGGCAGGGCGGCCTACAGGGCGGGGCGGCCAGGACGGGGGGGGGGGGGGGGGGCAGCTTGAGGCCGGGGGGGGGGGCAGACACGGACCGGGGGACCCCATCCCCATCAGCACGTGAGACGCGGCGGTGTCCACGCACACAGAGCAGGGTCGCGATCTGATGGCCACGTGGAGAAAACTCCAGGGCCTGTCCAGGAACACGCCGACGGCAGCAGCCCTGAACGCGAAGGCCGGGGAAGGGGCCGGGGACGGGGCTGGAGGCGGGGGGGGGGGGGGGGGGGGCGGAAGCGCGGACGCTCGCCTCAGGGGACGCCGACGTCCCGTGCCCACCCGCGAGGGGGCCGCACGCGTGCGTGTGAACACACGCCTCCACGTGCGATGAGCACGCGCACACACGCACACACGCAGCTCAGAAACGGAGCGAGGCGGCGCCTGAGTCCCCGCCGCCCACGCCCCGCCCCTGCACCGCGTCTCCTTCCGCGCAGGGCCGCATCTCTGCGATCTTCCTTATAGCTGCCCCGGGATCCATAAAGACCCAACACACCCGGAGTGAGAGCTGCCCCGGGCGGCCCCTCCTGAGCCCGCCCCGCCCCGCCCCGCCCCGGCCTGTATCTGTCAGGGACCTGCGTGACCGGGTGCCCACAAACAGCCCCTTGGAGGGCGGGTGGTTGAGGGTGACTGAGGCCGCGCTCCCCACGAGCCCCCACGAGCGGGAGCGCGGCGAGCGGAGAGGGGCCTGCGGGGCGAGGGCCGGGGGGATGGGGCCCAGGCAGGCTGGCCCCCCGGGACCCCGGCGAGGGCAGGGGAGGGGGCCGGCGGGAGACACTCGGCAGGGAAGCCACCCAGGGAGGAGCCTCAGGACGAAGTCCAGACCTGCCCTGTCAGCACGGGTCTGCCCATCTGCCTTCTTGGCTCCTTGCCCAATTCCAGGGCCCGAGAGCTCGGGGCGGGGCTCTGCTCGGGACTCCTCAGTGGGGGGTCACTGGGAGGGGGGAGGGGGCCCTGGACAGGCCGGTGACCTGGAGCGGTGGGGGACACTTTCCCGTCCTCTGGAGCTCCCTCCTCACCCAGGACACCTGTGTGAATACACACACGGGCACGTGGACATGTGGACACATGTGCATCTGTGAATGTGTGTGCACACGTGTGTGTGTGTGCCTGTGCACACGCACAGGTGTGCGTGCACTAGCCTGTGGCTGTACTGGACCCACCACAGTAGGCCTCCCCTCCCCAACCCCCGCCCCAACGCTGGCTGAGCTGAGCGGGCTTGGGAACGGATCTGGGAAGCTCTCCACACTGTGCCCCCACTCCAGGCACACAGGTCCTGCCCTCCCCACGGTAGGGGGGGGGGCTAGAGATTCTAGAAAATGCCTAGAGCTGCTTGGGCGGCGCCTGGGTCCCCTGGGGCTGCCATCAAGTCACCACCAAAGCCTCGCGCTCTCTGGAGGTTCTGAAATCCAGCTGTGGCGGGGCCTGGGCAGCCCCAGGGGCTGCAGGGCCCCCTCTCCGCCCCCGCAGTCACAGGACCTCCCCCCGTGCCTGGGTTTTCTCCTCTCTCTTCTAAGGGTGCCAGCCACCAGATGCAGGGCTCCCCTAATCCAGGAAGACCTCATCTCGAATCCCCCCCCCCCAGTGGCATCTACGAAGGCCCCTCTTCCAAATAAGGACACAGCTGCGGGCTCCAGGGGCTGGCGGTGGGCAGGCCTGGGGGACCAGCTTTGACACCCCCCTCCAGAAGACGGCAGGGTCCCCCGCCCTGAGCAGGAGCCCGGGCAGCAGCTGAGGCAGCACCCAGCCAGTCCAGGGGGGCGGAAGATGATTGCAATGGGGCCTGGGAGACGGCCCCTGGGAACCCCCAGGCCGGCCTCGCTGGCCCGGTCCTCTCTCCGCAGTCACGCTCCACTTGTGTGGTCTCCCCGCTGTGGCCACTCTTCATTCCCCGCGTTGTCCCCGTTTCCTGTGGGGATCACAGGATCCGAGTGACAGCCAGCGGCATTCCGTACTTGTGACATCCACCTGAGAGAGCCTTGCAGGCTGAGGACAGAGCCAGAGCAGGACCCGGAGCCGGAGCCGGAGCCGGAGCCGGAGCTGGAGCAGGAATCAGAGCCAGAGCCAGAGCTAGAGCCGGAGCCAGAGCCTGAGCCTGAGCCAGAGCTGGAGCCGGAGCCAGAGCCGGAGCTGGAGCTGGAGCAGGAATCAGAGCCGGAGCCGGAGCCGGAGCTGGAGCAGGAGCCGGAGCCGGAGCCGGAGCTGGCCTTTGCAAGGACAGCCTTCCTGGGTGGGGCCATCACATCCCCTCAGCCCAACCTCAGTGAGACTCCAGGCCCTTTGTCCAGCAATGCCCCATTTCTGGGTGGACAGGAGGGAAGGGAGCCTGCACGGGTCTCCTTGCACGGGTCCCGGGTGACTTAGGAGGTCACAAGACACAGGAGCTGGCCCTGCTCCCAGGCCACAGCCAGGTCGAGACCACTGGGCCTCAGTGTTTCTCTGCACTGGGGCTGCCAGGCCTTGGTATTGAGACGTTGAGCCGCGTGGTTTAAAAACTCCTGTTCCTTGGTGATCGTCCACCCCCCAGCCTCATGGAAGCCACGCGCACAGCAGTGCTTTGGGGGACAGAGGGGCCTTCTCTGTGCAGCCCCGAGATGGCTCGTGAGGTAGACGGGACATGGCAGGTGGTCTAGGTGACCGCACTGGGTCCCCTTAGTGCACGAGGGTCACACAGGCGGTCCCCACAGAGGCTCAGAGAGCCGCTGTGCTGCTGGCCCTGGCTTCTAGAACTGTGGCAGAACCATTTGGCATTCAGGAGTCTACAGGAAGCTCCCCCGCCCCGGAGAAGGGTGCCCCGTGCTGCGAACCCCCCGCCAGGGCCGGCACGAGCCAGGCCTCCTGCGCAAGTCCTCGGCCCACTGCCCGGCTCTCTACGGCTGGGGAAACGGCGCCCCACCGCCCCCAGCCCGGCCCGCAGCCACGGAGCGCCGGGCGGGATTCAAATCCAGCACCGTGAGACTCCCAAGCCCAGACGCTCCCCGCTGCCCCAGAATCCCCTGCGCCGCCCGATATGGGGGACTGTATGGGGGCGGGGGGGGGCACTGAGCAAGCCCCAGGCGCCACACCTGTGGGGCGTTGCCTCCCTTTCCAAACTCACACGTGAGGAAATCCAGTGGCCTGCTCCCGATTCCCTCACGAGGCCCATCAAAACGTTCTTCTCCCGCCGCCGTGGGAAGCCCCAGCGCCTAGCAAACGGGGCGTTTATCTTTTGAATCAGGAAGGTGGCCCCGCCAGCTTTGGTCAGGACTAAGGCTTGGAGGCGTCCAGATTCTCCTCCTAACTCAGACGTGGGGGGTTTCTGGTGAGACGGCGGCACGGCAGAGTCGTCGGGACCGGGCTGGGTGGCCCTGCGAGGTCCGCGCCCGAAGCTGGCGGCGGTTCGGGAGCCACCGGCGGCCGTTCCCTCCGCGCCCGCTGCGACACCAGGCCATCCTGACGGGGCGAGGCCCGCCCGCGCGCAAGGTGGGTAACAGCCGGGCCGCTGGCCGGGCCCGGCACGGCTCACAGGGGTGAGCCGGGGGCTCCGCTCCACCGAGGAGGGAGCCCTACCCTCTCCGGTGTGGTTCCCAACCCTGGGTGCTCTTCTCCGGTGGACTCTGAGCCGCGTCCCCGGCTCTGTGCGCAGCCTCAGCAGCAGCGCCATTAGGGGTCGTGGGGAGGCTGACACGGTTCCTATTTTGTTACCCGCACACTTACAGAAGTGCCCGGCCCCCGCCAGCCCCGCGCGCCTTGCGTGTCAGAGTGAACCTCGGCCCTGCGGGAAGCCAGGGCGGGAAGGCGGGCGTGCAGGGGCTGCGCCCCGAGCTGGCTGCGCTCTGCGGGCCTTGCTTGGTGTGGTTTCTCGGTTCCTAAGTAGCCGAGCTTGCCTGGGGAGCCCTCCCAAGTTGATCTAGGCCGGCCTCTGATGGGAGCTCCAGACACGGACTCTGTGAGGCCCCAGAAAGCACAAGCTCCTCCCCCCGCCCCCCCCCCCCCACAGGCCCTACAGGGAGGTTCATTGCTGTGAGCCAGATACAGTCCTTGTGTGGTTGTTTAGGGTTTTGTTTTGTTTTTTTAAGATTTTAATTCTTTAAGCAGTATGTTTGTTATGGAAATCTAGAAAACAAGGATAAACAAAAAGAAGACAGCAGACAGACACTGGTGACCTTCCCAGCCAGAGGAAGCCCGTTCGCATTTTGGGTCTGTCTAGGTTTGCCATCCAATAGTTCACACCTCTGCCCACGGCCTTGTAGGAAATCTCAGCCGCCCCAGAGCTCTCGGCAGCGAATACCTTCTCTCTGAAATTTCTCCTGCATCCGTACGCAATCAGGCTTTTAAATTAGCTTCTTCCCCAAAATAAAAGATATTAAAAAAAAAATACCCAGAAAGCAAAACAAAACATGAAGTCCCACCCACAGGAAGTCCCACCACCACAGGGGACTTCCTGGTAGACCTACGCAGCCCATTGGCCCTCCTGGGACGTTCACTTACACCTTTCTCTTTCCCCACGGGACCTGTGATCTCTCGCCAGCCCCGGGAGGCTGACATTTTCTCATCCACATCCTCCGGGTGGACAGCAAGCTCAGCGCAGCTCGCTGGGAACCGCGCAGCCTGGAGCGGACCCCTGACCCCGCGGCGGGGCCGGAGGTCATCCTCAAAGAGCCCGTCCGCGGGACTTCTGGGTGGACCGAGGGCTCTTGGCATTCCAGCCTGGGGCCGTCAGAGCTCTGAAGTGCACACAGCCCTGGAGGCCTGGCCGGAGCCGGGGGCCTCCGGGGGCCTCCGGGGGCCTCCGGGATCATCAGGCTCTGATCCTTTAAACCCAAGGGAACAGCAGCACAACTGGGAGAGGCCCTGGCCCTCCCTCCCCCCCCCCAGCCCGCTCCGGCCTCCCCTGCCCTATCATCCCCTTCCACCAGGCCTCCACCCTGCCGTCCCCCCCTCCCGCCCCTCGGCCTTCCCTGCCCCAGGACAGCGAGGGCTGCCGCCACGCCCCATGGGGCTCTGTGTCCCTCGGGGTGACTGCGGACCGGAACGTGTCACACCAGGAGACGGATACGGGCTTTGTCCCCTGAGTCCTGAGACCTTGGAGCCCGAGGCGGCCCCGAGAGGCCTTCCCTCTGTAAACGACGGTGTGTGCCCCGCCCTGGAAGGGCCGCGTCCAGAGTCTGCCCGTCCCCTGGGTGGCCACGCCCTCCCTCCTGGACACCCCACACCCTCCGCGGGCAGCAGGGAGCGCGCAGTGCCGCTGTCCCCTCCCGCTTCCCCAAGGCTGCCACCCACTGTCACCCCGCCACGGTGACCGCCGCGGGGGAGGGGGAGCCCCACGCCACGCCGCTGCCCGCTCCCCGAGCTGCTGGACGCCCTCGCGTGCCGGCCCCGTGCGTGGAGCGGCCCTCCAACTGGGCTCGGCAAGTCAGGAAGGGGGTGGCAGCCCGGGGGGGGGGCGAAGCTTTGGGGGGGCCCATGTCCCACGCTGTGACGACCGCGTGGATTCGTGGATTCGCAGGCAGGGCTGACGGCTGAGGGGACCCCGACCGGCGCTGCCGGGGAGCCAGGCTGGTGACAACACACAGAAAGCCACCCCGCCGCCCAGCAAGGTGCTGGGAGCCCCAAGGGACCCCAAGCAGAGCTGGGACAGAACAGGGGGGGCCGCAGAAACAGCCCGCGTGCCACGCGGTGGGCCACGGAACGCGGCCGCGCCTTCCGGGGAGCGGCGACGAGGGGAACCACGGACAGAAAAGGCAGGCGGCGTCACCCCGCCGGATCCGACAGGTGTGGGGGCCCTGGGCGCCCCCTGGAAGGGACCCCAGTGGAACAAGACAGAGCATGGCTGCGTCGTGGAACTGGCTGCGTGCCGGGGCCGCCAGGCCGCCCGGCGTGGCCTCATCGGCTGGGCCGCCGCCTCCTCCTGCCGCCCGCTGGGGACGCTTGTGACCCGTACGCAGAGGGACAGGCGGTGGACTCCGATGGGACACTGACTTCCCTCATGGCGACGCGCCCAAAAAGCCAGGGGGGCAGCCTCAGGCCCCGCGGGCACCCAGCCTCCGGGCACGCGGGCACCCAGCCTCAGGCCCCGCGGGCAGCCCCGGGCCGCGCCCCAGGGCCCGGAAGGATCGCCCCAGACAACAGAAGTTCTTCCAGAAGGAGGAGAGCGTGTGAGCTGTCTTCCCCACGCAGGCCCCGTCGGACGGCGCCCCAGTGCCTCGCGCCCGCCCCCCACCTCCTATCGGGCCTCTCTGGTGAAGCTCCGGGAGGTGGAGAGGTGGACCGGCCCCACGGGCCTGGCCCTCGTTCCTCCCTCGTGGAATGAGAGCACTTTCGGAGACCGAGAACAAGGTCTCGAGAGAGGAGCTCAGCTGCACCCAAAGCGAGCTGTGACCCCAGTTCCCGGCTCCCTGAGTCCTGGTGCAAAGGCACCTCCTCCCTGTTGGCAGAGGCTTCTAGATTCACGCCCGTCCCTCAGAAGGCCTCCGCAGAGGGCGCCCGGACCTTGTAACGCTCCCTCGCACTCGGGGCCACGGCTCCCCTGTTCGGAATTCACGGAAGGAAAGACAGGCGGTTCACATGGATTTCCATCTGAGGGTGTCCACCAGTGACCTCATTTATGAAGGGGAATGTTCCAGAGCGAGCCCAGGGCCTCTCAATGGCAGCGGCTTAGGTTAACGCTAAGCCCGGTGAACGACGCAGGTGTTAACGTTTGGTCCTCACTGGGACTTCATCCTGCTCTCTGCACTCTGGCGGAGCCGCCAAGGTGAAAGAGGAATGACAAAAATGGGCTCATAATATATTATATATGTGTGTGTGTGTGTGTGCATGCGTGTGTGTGTGTAATTCAAAATGTGCATATACATATATACAGACACAGGGGAAGTATGGCAAAAATGCATAAAACACTTCCGAGTGTGGCAGGATGCTAACTGATTAAGACATACTTACACATTTCCATCTTAAAACGTGGGTTCTAATTTTTCAAGAGTTGTTTTGTGATAAATATACTATTTTACTTTTATTTTTTCACGGTTAGCTAGGTGCGGATGGCTCGCGCCTGTCCTCCTAGCCACTCGGAGGCCGAGATCGGAGGACTGCAGTTCAAAGCCAGCCCGGGCAGGAAAGTCCGTGAGACGCTCATCTCTAATTAACCAGCAATTAGAAAAAGAAAAAAAGCCAGAAGCAGAGCCACGGCGCGAGGGGTAGCGCGGTAGCCTTGAACTCGCTCAAGGATAGCACCTCGGACCTGAGTTCAAAGCCCAGGACCGGCGCGAAGGGTTTGTTTTGTGGAACGTGTTGGGGACTCGCGTGGGAAGCCCGGCCCCGCCCACCGTCCTGAGGTTGGAACTCGAGGCCGAGGGGCCGGCCCTTCGCCTTTCCGCCCGGCCCGGCTTCGAGTCCCGCATTTGGCCGGCTCACTGGCGCCCGCCCGGGCGGCTGGGATCGCGGGCCGCCGAGACCTGCCCGGGCGCGTTCTCACCAGCGGCTTCGGCGGGGGGCGCTTCCGCGGCGCGTGGAAGTGGGACAGGACGGCCCGCGCCGCCGTCACCGAGACCCACCGGCCAGGCGCGTGCTGAGCTCGGGGCAGGCGGGGGACGCAGCGGCGGCCGGGGCGGGGGGGCCCTTGCTCGTCGGGTCAGCCGGGGCGGGGGGGCCCTTGCTCGTCGGGTCAGTCGGGGCGAGGGGGCCGCCCGGCTCTCCTGCGCCGTGGGGTTCGGGGGCCGCGGGACGGACGCCCTGGGCCCGCGCTTGCTCGCGGGGCCCCCTGTCTGGGGCCGGGGCTGATGTGGCCGTGGTTGTCATTAGGCCCCAGAACAATGCGGGGTGCGAAGCCGTTTATTATTTCAAGCCGGCAGAATCAACTAGGGCTTCACGCTTGGCACGTAAACCTACACAGAAGTCCAGCCCGGCCCGCGGACGCCACCCCACCGGCCTGGACGCTTCACTGGCTTCGCGGCCCCGGAAAGATCCCGGCTCTTAAAGGGCCAGCGAAACCACAGCGGTCCGGGGAGTGGCGGCCCAGGACTGGGGGAGTAACGCGGCGTTTCCGGGGTTCCCACGGGGCAGCCGTCCCCGAAGGCTAGGCCTGACGCCTCCTGCCCGGCCAGCACCTCACCGAACCCCGCCGTGCAGGTGGGGAGCTCGAGGCCCCCTTCACTGACGCGGGGCCGTGGGGACGGCAGACCAGCCGTCTCCAGCAGGAGCGAGCTGCCAAATGGTGCAGGGACGCGGGCCTGCCCGCCAAGCCCACCCCACCCCCCTCACCCTCCCTTTCTTCGTCTGCAGCCCGCCCTGCCCCCTCCCCCGGTGCATTTCATCTTCTGGCTCTGTGGCTGGCTCCCCCCCCCCCCCCCGCCCCAGGGACTCTCACTGCCCCCTCCCTCCGGCCTCGACCCAGGTCCCCCAAGCCGGCAGATAGAGCCTCCTTCCGGCCAGGCCCTCAGCCCTCAACTTTGATGCTGGAGGTGTAAAGCTGCTGCAGGCTACAGAAGAACAAAGGCCAGGCTCCCCAGGCACAGGATGGATGCGCTGATTGATTGATGGGTCGCAGCGGCGCTGAGGTCTTTCCGGAGCAGGGCCGTCAGCTCCAGGCCAGCAGGAGCTCTGTCTTGGGGCGGCCGTGCGGGCCTCCCGCCCCGCTGCGGGTGTGGACCGCCTTGGGGGCGGCGGAGGTCGGCCGGCACACCTGGAGCACCTGGCCACCAGAGGGCGCCGGGCAGAGCACCGGCTCACCAGCCCCAGCAAGGCCCCGGGGAAGGATTCAGCCTCAGGCTCCTGGAAAATAAACTGGGGTTGGGGGGGGGGGCGGGGGCTGGGGGGCACACACTTTCCCAGGCATGGCAGGGGCGTCAGTTTTAGAAGACAAGCTGTCGTGGGTGTTGACTGGGACACAAGGGCCTGGTCAGGTGGAAGGGGGGCGGTCAGGTGATTTGACAGTGGAGGTAATAAAGAAGTAAGAGAGTGATCAACTTGTGTTTTTGAAGTATCTTTTTTTTTGGCCAGTCCTGGGGCTTGAACTCGGGGCCTGAGCACTGTCCCTGGCTTCTTTTTGCTCAAGGCTAGCACTCTGCCACCTGAGCCACAGCACCACTTCTGGCTTTTTCTGTGTATGTGGCGCTGGGGAATCGAACCCAGGGCTTCATGTATACGAGGCGAGCACGCTACCACTAGGCCATATTCCCAGCCCTGAAGTGCCTTTTATCCTGAAGGCACTGTTTGTTCGTTTGTTTTGTCGGTGGTGGTGCTTGAACTCTGGTCCTGGGCACTGTCCCTCAGCTCTTTGGCTGAAGGCTAGCGCTCTAGCACTTTGAGCCACAGCTCCACTTCTGTTTTTTGTTGTTGGTTGTGTGTGTGTGTGTGTGTGTGTGTGTGTGTGTGTGTGGTTAATTGGAGATGAGAGTCTCATGGACTTTCCTGCCCGAGCTGGCTTTGAACTGTGATCCTCAGAGCTCAGCCCCTGAGTGGCTGGGATGACAGGCTATGAGCCACCAGCACCCAGTTCCTTAGGGCATTTTTAGGCCCCAGAGTAAACAGTGCGAGGTCCTGGCCGAGGCCGCAGCCTCCAGGGCAGGCGGCCGGCCCTGCTGGTCTGGAGAGACTCAGGACAACGTCGTCTGACTGTCTGTCCAACACTCCCCACGCGGTGTGTCTGTCTCCTTCCATTTACACCAGAGAAAGTGCGGCCCAGGAATACAGGCGTCCCCCAAGCGCAGATGCCCATCGTCACCCCCATGCCCTTACCGGGGACCAGCGCCCCGCTCCGAGCCAGCCCCTGAGAGCCGGCGTGGTGGGGGAGGGGGCAATGTTGCAAATGATCCTTTTTCCTGTTGACCATGGACGTCTGGTGTGTCGCACATAAAATGCAGATGGTGGAGATCGTGGAGGTCGTGGAGATCGTGGAGCGGCTCCGGCGGGCTGGGTGCCCAGGGTGGGGACCCGGCCCCCGGACGCGGCTGACCTCCACCCCGGGCCTACACTGTCCCTGCGGGTCCAGCTGCTCTGTCTTCTGAAGAAACCTTAAAGCGTGGATCCCACGTCTTCCGTGGTGAGGCTCCGTTCACAACCTCAACAGCTGCCGGAGACCCGCGCCCCGCGCCCCGCGCCCCGCACCCGCAGCAGGGGAAGCGCGCTCTCCTCGGGAGGAGAGGGCCGGGCCGCGCCCAGCCAGGGGCGGGCCAGGTGTCCCGCGCGCCGCGCGCGCCCTGCCCCGGAGGCCTTGGCTGCGGGAGACCTGGTGAAGCAGCTCAACGCGATCACCTCCGCTGGGCTTGTCCCGTGGAGGCACGAGCTCCCGCCGGAAGCCACCGGGTGCGGCTGCCCCGCGGCCTCGTCCCGGCGCGGGGCAGAGCGGCCACTCCGCAGGCTCTGGGCAGGGGCGGGAGAGCCACGAACGAGCCTCGGAAGGCTGCTTCTAGAAGGTTTATGTTGCCTGTCCTCACGTCGGTCTGGCTGAAGACGGAAGACATCATTTAAAACAAAAGAAAAACAACTCTCCTAGCCAGATCATTATAAGGGGAAACTTTGTTCTTTAAGGTGAGCATTGGAAGGTAGAGAAATCCCCAGGGGTAATTTTTAAAGACAGAGAGAGAGAGAAGAAGGAGGAAGAAAGGGAGGGAAGGAGGGAGGGAGGGAGGGAGGGAGGGAGGAAAGGATGGAGGGAAGGAAAGAAAGAAGGAAGGAAGGAAGGAAGGAGGGAGGGAGGGAGGGAGGGAGGGAGGGAGGGAGGGAGGGAGGGAGGAAGGAAGGAAGGAAGATAAGAAGGAAGGAAGGCTGTATGGATGCACAGAGCCCTGTGTTCTTGCGACCTGGGATGCTTGTATTTTCCTCGGATCTCTGGGCCCGGGAGCAGGGCGTCCACGCAGGGGTGGGGGGGGCGTGAGAGGGGGGAGCCGGGAGACCGGCGTGCTTTCATCCCATGAACGCAGTCTGTTTGAAAAGGAGGACTGCCGCTTTGATTTGAGGATGTTCCCTGCAGTCCCACCGCTCTGGCTGCATTATCAGTATTTCACCATTTTACTACCACGATACAGAACACAAAACCTCCAAGTTTATCTTCCCCTGCTGAAGAAAAAAAAAAACAAACCAGCCCCCCCCCCCCCTGCAGCCCGCGGCCGCCCCTTCTCCCTTCCCCTCGGGGTCGTAAAGCCATCCATAACGGCGGGCAGGCCTGCCAGCGGCCTCCGCCCCCCCAGCCCCGGGGGAGCCGCCCGGCCAGGCTGGGGCGCGGGCCTTATCTCAGCCACCCCTGCGCAGGGGCTCTGCTCCCAGCGGGAGGGGGTCTTCCCCGGTGAAAGGAACATTTATTAGTGCGGGGCCCGCGCCTGGTTTATGGACGGGGCCAGTCCCCCACGCCTGCAGCCCTCATCCCGGCCTGACGTGTTTACCGTGGGGTGATTTACGACGCCCAGGTGTTTGCTGGGGAGCCCTCTCAGCTGCGGACTGACAGGGGTGCAGCCCGCGAGGGTCTTTGTGTGGCTCTGCTCGGGAACCTTCGAGAGGTCAAGGAGACATTTCTAAAAAGAAGTCGACGCGAGCCCAGAGCAGACCCCGGTCCCGTGCGGTTCCCGGGCCCCGCGCCCCGCTAGCCCGCGCCCGGGACGGAGCCGGGGCTGCCCGGGAACCGCCGCCGGGCCCCCCGCCCCGTCCCCGCTGCCCGGGCCGCCCTGCCCAGCCAAGCTGCTCCTTCTGGGTGAGAAGCTGGGCTTTCGGGTGCACAGGCTGGGGGGGGGGGAACCGGTCCCTGCGGACGCACCGCCCGCCTGGCCGCCGCCCTCCGCCCGTCCCGCCTGGGCCGTCCGTCCACCGGCCGCCCGGGGCTGCTCTCCTGAGAGCCGTCGGGGTCGCCTGAATTAGCGCGGGGGACGGTGTCCGAGCTTCGCTCCCCGGGAGTCCTGAGTGGGGACAGTGCCGGGGACAGCTCCAACATCAAGGCACACACCCCTGGGGGGTTTAAAGTGATTGTTTCATTTGGTTTCGGGGGGGGGGGTGGAGGGGGGGCAGCGAGGATTTTAAATTTCATTCTCTCACTTCACCCTGCCTCTGTTTAAAGGAGTTCAGGCACTGAACCCCAAATCCACGTTTGCATTTTATTAACCTTTTTCTCCAGCCACTACCGTCCCTCAACACAAAGGAAAAAGAAGCTATTTTTGCCGGGTTAACGTATTTACCAATTTGGGGAGAGAGGGGGGACAAGGGCGGGGAACTACAGAGCTTCTTTCAGTGTTTTCATTTCTACAAGTAACTTCCTATGGCCGGGTGCAGCGATTTGGGACGGACCGGAGCACCTCCTCCGGCGGAGCACCTCCTCCGAGCTTGGCCCGTTTCCTCTCCTGGCTGAACTTACCTGCCAGCTCTCGTGTGGGTCCTCGCAAGACGTGTGGACAGCCAGCCCTCGTCCAGACACCAGCCGCCTCCAGAGCATCGGGACCTGTCACGGCAAACCACGGGACGCTATTTTGAATTCTGCATTTAAAATAATCTTTAAACAACAATTTGAATACTCACAAGTTCCCCTAAAAAATATTCAAACCTTGCGTGTGCAAGGGCTGGACTGTAAATATACAGCCTAGAAAGAAAATACCATTGATTTGCTGTACCAAACAGGAAACCCACAGTGAGAGTGGGAAATTACCAGTCCTGGGGGGAAAAGGGGCAAGAGTCCTGGCAAGAAAGCAAAACACCTATTCCCAAACATCGGGGTGCAGGCTTCCCCGGGGACAGCTGTCCCACCCGCCCTCTGACCTGAGGGGGCCGAGCAAGGGAGACCCGATGGGGTGAAAATCGTCCTTTCAGTAACTGATTGATAGGTTTCGTGGCGGGGGTGTCTGTGCCCTGGGCTGTGGTGCTGCCTATGGCCCCTCTGCCGGCGTCTGGGCCGGGGTGCAGAGCACTCCCGTGGGGGGGCCGTGCCCTGGGGGGGCCGTGCCCTGCTCGCAGCGATTGTCCGATTGTCCTCCCGAGAGGATGGGACTGACGCTCGCCACGCCACGCAGCTGAGCTTCTGCCTTCTGTCACGCAACCGCCACGCTGTCCCCAGAGCCGCGGACCAGGGGAAACCTTTGGCTTTTAAAGTCTAAGTAACGAAAGAGATTTTTTTTTTAATTAATGTCATTCTATGAGGGTTGAACATTAAAAGGTGTGTGTGTGTGTGTGCACACGCGTGTGTGTAAGGGAGAGAGAGAGTTACCCAGGACCTGGTAAATGGTAAACAGATTAGTAGCCTTACTTTTCAACACATAAACATCTGAAACCGTTTCCTGTTTAAGAAAGGAGGAAGAAAAAGAAAGAGGGGGGAAGAAAAAAAAAACACCTAGGTGGATGGCCCGGGGTGCTGTTTTTTGATGAACAAATGTGAATTGTGCTCACGATGTTAAAAAAAAAAAAAAAAAGATCCACACTTGGTGGTCTTCCTACAGTGTATGCATGGGAGAGGGGGGAAAAAAATATAAAAATAAACGTTACCTTCTCCCTCTCGGGGTGGGTACGGCCGTTTCCCCTGCTCTGGTCAATGTTAGAGCTGTCGCTGCGGGAAGGCTCCGGCCGAGCCTCCACCGGCAGAAAGCAAACATTCCTGGCATTCCTGATGCCCCTCCTATCTCCAGGCCCGAGTCCCCGCGGCCACCGAGGAGGGGGCCCCGCCGCCCGGGGGGGGGGGGGGGCGTGGGGTGCACACCTAGGTGGATGACTCGTTCCGGGCCCGGGGGCTTAGCGCCGCTGGCCGATTCAGACAAGAGACGTTTCATAGCGTGCACGCGATAATTCGATCTTGGAGGCCGGGGGTTCCCATGTGACGTCCCCGGGGGTCAGCGCGGCAGCTGGCGACTTTAACACGCCGCCCTCGCCCCCCTAGAGACGGCCATCGTGAGGGCTATTGATGTCAAACCCCTTATAAGGGAAAGACGGAGCCTGAATGGCCACACGAGGTACGACACCGTGCTTTTTAATATTGAAGTAAAGGGGCAAGACCAGCAGCGGTGCTCCGTGGGGCTTGGGGGTTCAAAGCAAGCCTTCCCTGGCTTCCATTTGCAATTTCTCCTTTACAGTTCTGCCAAGTGGCCTTCCTTTGATATGATTTTTGTAGGTGGGGGGGAGAAAGCAAACGCAACACAAACGTCACATGGTTTTTCCGAGGCCCGCTCACCGATGAGCAAAGACAGTTTCCTCGCGTGGCATCTGGGGTGTGGACCCGCGGCGCGGCGGGAGCGTGGAGCCGACCCTCGTCTATCATCCACCCTGGCTTCCTTTCTCTTCTGAAGGCCGTTTGGCTTCGGGAGAGAGAAACGGCTTGCCCGGCTCGTTTGCAGCCAAGTGGAAGGAGCCAGGCAACAGCTTGCAGAGGAAAGTCGGGGTGCCCTCGCGCTCCTGGCAGGAGCCCCCGCGCTTCCTCGGGGGGGGGGGGCCCCTCCACCCGCGGGCCAGCCTTGTCTCTCGCGGGGAGCTGGGAGGCAGCCCGCGCGGCCGGGCTCTGGCCAGAGCGGCCGGCTTCCTTCTTATCTTTTCCTGCTCAGACAAAGAGCAGAAACGACTGGGGAGGCGAGGCGAGGCGAGCCCCAATTAGCAGAGCGAGGGGGCCGGTGCCCCCTGCCCCACGGGTGGGCTCTGAGGCTGGGCTTGCTTTGACCTGTGACTGCTTGACCAGGGGTTAATGAGAAGGCTCAGCTGGGTGGCGGCTCGCGCGGTCGTCGGCCTGTCCCCTGGCTCCCCTCTGGGGGAGGGAGGCCTGCCCAGGAAGCCCAGGCCGGGGCCGAAGGCAAACCCACTTCCCTCGGGCCCCGCCGGTACCAGCTCGAGCTCAGCACCCCGCACAGTGCAGTTCTGCCGTCTGAAATCACAACTTGCACGGAACGGCTCCTAAGCCAATCTGTAGCTTATCATCCCCCTGTCCCTTCTCCCGAGGGTTGCGTAATCATCCCCCAGTCTCAATGGAAGTTGGGGGAGGGGGTCCCCGTAAGGAGAGGCTGCCCCACTGTGCGGCTATGTCCTGGAGTGTTGCCACCAGATAGGACCACATAGGTGCTGGCCCGGATCCCTGTGGCTACGGCGGTCGCTCCCCTCGTGTGGGGGTGAGGGTGACTCCCTGCGCTGTGGGTTGGTTACACGATTGCCTTCAGAGCCGTCCCTGCATCCGCAGGCAGCCGGGAGGCTCCAGAGAGGACCTGAGAGGCAGCGTGGCCACAGGCTCGGCGGACAACACCAGCGGGCTGCTGGCCCGTGAGCATCGCCCTGTGCACACGGAGACCCTGCACACGGAGACCCTGCACACGGAGACCCTGCACCCAGAGACCCTGAAGACAGAGACCCTGCACACGGAGACCCTGCACACGGAGACCCTGCACACAGTGACCCTGTACACGGCCACCATGCACACAGAGACCCTGTACACGGAGACCCTGCACACAGTGACCCTGCACACAGAAACCCTGCACATGGCCACCCTGCACACGGCCACCCTGCACACAGTGACCCTGTACACGGAGACCCTGCACACGGCCACCCTGCACATAGAGACCCTGCACACAGTGACCCTGTACACGGCCACCCTGCACACGGCCACCCTGCACACAGTGACCCTGTACACGGAGACCCTGCACACGGCCACCCTGCACACAGAGACCCTGCACACGAGACCCTGCACACGGCCACCCTGCACACAGGGACCCTGCACACGGAGACCCTGCACACAGAGACACTGCACACAGAGACCCTGCACACAGAAACCCTGCACACAGGGACCCTGCACACGGAAACCCTGCACACAGAGACACTGCACACAGAGACCCTGCACAAAGAAACACTGCACACAGGGACCCTGCACACGGCCACCCTGCACACGGCCACCCTGCACACGGCCACCCTGCACACAGTGACCCTGTACACGGAGACCCTGCACACAGAGACCCTGCACACGGAGACCCTGCACACAGAGACCCTGCACACAGTGACCCTGTACACGGAGACCCTGCACACAGAAACCCTGCACACAGGGACCCTGCACACGGAAACCCCTGCACACAGAGACCCTGCACACAGAGACCCTGCACACAGAAACCCTGCACACGGCCACCCTGCACACAGGGACCCTGTACACGGAGACCCTGCACACAGAGACCCTGCACACGGAGACCCTGCACACGGCCACCCTGCACACAGTGACCCTGTACACGGAGACCCTGCACAAGGCCACCCTGCACATAGAGACCCTGCACACAGTGACCCTGTACACGGCCACCCTGCACACGGCCACCCTGCACACAGTGACCCTGTACAGGGAGACCCTGCACACGGCCACCCTGCACACAGAGACCCTGCACACGAGACCCTGCACACGGCCACCCTGCACACAGGGACCCTGCACACGAAGACCCTGCACACGGCCACCCTGCAGACGGCCACCCTGCACACAGGGACCCTGCACACGGAGACCCTGCACACAGAAACCCTGCACACAGGGACCCTGTACACGGAGACCCTGCACACGGCCAGCCTGCACATAGAGACCCTGCACACGGAGACCCTGTACACGGAGACCCTGCACACAGTGACCCTGCACACGGCCACCCTGCACACGGCCACCCTGCACACAGTGACCCTGTACACGGAGACGCTGCACACGGAGACCCTGCACACAGAGACCCTGCACACAGGGACCCTGTACACGGAGACCCTGCACACGGCCAGCCTGCACATAGAGACCCTGCACACGGAGAACCCTGTACACGGAGACCCTGCACACAGTGACCCTGCACACAGAAACCCTGCACACAGGGACCCTGCACACGGCCACTCTGCACACAGGGACCCTGCACACAGAGACCCTGCACACAGAAACCCTGCACACAGGGACCCTGCACACGGGAAACCCTGCACACAGAGACCCTGCACACAGAAACCCTGCACACGGCCACCCTGCACACGGCCACCCTGCACACAGGGACCCTGCACACGGAGACCTGCACACGGCCACCCTGCACACGGCCACCCTGCACACAGGGACCCTGCACACGGAGACCCTGCACACAGAAACCCTGCACACAGTGACCCTGTACACGGAGACCCTACACAAAGAGACCATGCACACAGTGACCCTGCACACGGAGACCCTGCACACAGAGACCCTACACACAGTGACCCTGTACACAGAGACCCTGCACACAGAGACCCTGCACACGGAGACCCTGTACACGGAGACCCTGCACACGGAGACCCTGAACACGAGACCCTGCACACGGAGACCCTGCACAGAGAGACCCTGCACACAGAGACCCTGCACATGGAGACCCTGCACACAGCCACCCTGCACATAGAGACCCTGCACACGGCCACCCTGCACACAGAAACCCTGCACACGGAGACCCTGCACACAGAAACCCTGCACACAGGGACCCTGTACACGGAGACCCTGCACACGGCCACCCTAAAACATAGAGACCCTGCACACAGTGACCTTGTACACGGCCACCCTGCACACGGCCACCCTGCACACAGGGACCCTGCACACGAAGACCCTGCACACGGCCACCCTGCAGACGGCCACCCTGCACACAGGGACCCTGCACACGGAGACCCTGCACACAGAAACCCTGCACACAGGGACCCTGTACACGGAGACCCTGCACACGGCCAGCCTGCACATAGAGACCCTGCACACGGAGACCCTGTACACGGAGACCCTGCACACAGTGACCCTGCACACGGCCACCCTGCACACGGCCACCCTGCACACAGTGACCCTGTACACGGAGACGCTGTACACGGAGACCCTGCACACAGAGACCCTGCACACAGGGACCCTGTACACGGAGACCCTGCACACGGCCAGCCTGCACATAGAGACCCTGCACACAGGGACCCTGTACACGGAGACCCTGCACACGGCCAGCCTGCACACAGGGACCCTGCACACGGCCACCCTGCACACAGGGACCCTGCACACAGAGACCCTGCACACAGAAACCCTGCACACAGAGACCCTGCACACGAGACCCTGCACACGGCCACCCTGCACACAGGGACCCTGCACACGGAGACCCTACACACAGAAACACTGCACACAGGGACCCTGTACACGGAGACCCTGCACACGGCCACCCTGCACACAGAGACCCTGCACACGAGACCCTGCACACGGCCACCCTGCACACAGGGACCCTGCACACGGAGACCCTGCACACGGCCACCCTGCACACGGCCACCCTGCACACAGGGACCCTGCACACGGAGACCCTGCACACAGAAACCCTGCACACAGTGACCCTGTACACGGAGACCCTGCACAAAGAGACCCTGCACACAGTGACCCTGCACACGGAGATCCTGCACACAGAGACCCTACACACAGTGACCCTGTACACGGAGACCCTGCACACGGAGACCCTGAACACGAGACCCTGCACACAGAGACCCTGCACACGGAGACCCTGCACACGGAGACCCTGAACACGAGACCCTGCACACGGAGACCCTGCACACAGAGACCCTGCACACAGAGACCCTGCACATGGAGACCCTGCACACAGCCACCCTGCACATAGAGACCCTGCACACGGCCACCCTGCAC
>NC_063170.1:2140201-2189376 GCF_023159225.1 Perognathus longimembris pacificus
CTTGCTGTCAAGGTGATGTGCAGAGGGGTCACAGTTACTCACGGGAGGCCGTGAGTGCATTTCTTGTCAGACTTGTTACCCCTTCCCTATTTTTTTCTCCCACTTTCCCTCCCCCAGCCCACCTCCCACACGCTCATTTTTAATCCTTCCCAATGATAGACGTCGCCATTCCAATCTGCACAGCTAATGAACTCTACGGACATTGCCCCGTGTGCTTCTCTCCTGTTGCTTAGGGCCTCTGTTCCCTCTTTTTGTCTCTCATTTCTTCCCTCCCCGCTCTGGCCTTGAGTTGCTTCGTTTACGTTCATCGATGAAAACTGGCTTTTCTTTTGCTTTAAAAAGGAACCCCGATAGGTGTGGATTCAAGGACCTGGGGAAGATGACCCAGCCCCGCGCCCCCGCCAGCGTCGCCCACCGGAGCCGTCCCGGGCACGGCCAGCCCGCTTCCAGGCTGGCTGGACCCAAAACGCCCTCCACGGCACGGTGGACGCCCGCAGAGAACAGCACCGCCCACAATCCACCTGAGAAGCAGGACGCACGGCACAGCTTGTGCGTGCGGAAGCCGGCATGCCGCGCGCTCGCCGGGCCTGCTTCCGAGTGGGAGGGTGGGTTCTCTGCTCCTCCCTTCCTGATTATCTGTAGCGTTCCGACTTTCTGAAGAGAGAGTAGAGCAAGTGAACTAAGAGAATTTGGTTCCCTGCAAGTTCATGGAGATATAATTTACATAGCATTATAGGTCAGGGCCCAAATCCCACAAGAGGTCCATATGGAACTGTGGGGAGGAGGTGGGGCCTAGAGGGAGGAAGTGATGTCACTGGGGACCTAGAGGGGGGAAGTGATGTCACTAGGGTGGCCTAGAGGGAGGAAGTGGTGTCACTAGGGGACCTAGAGGGGGGAAGTGATGTCACTGGGGACCTAGAGGGGGGAAGTGATGTCACTGGGGTAAGCCCTAGCAGGGCTATTGAGTTGCGGGCCCCTCCTGTTTTGCCTCCTCTACCTCATGCTCCACCACGATGCATTGTGGGTAACACACACAAAGCGAAAGGGCCAAGCCACCACGGGGGACTGAAGCCTCGGAAACATGAGCCACCTTAAACTTCTTCTCCCTATAAATTGATCATCTCGGCATTTTGTCACAGTGATTGCAAACTGATTGCACACCTACCGGACCATCTGTTCACTTAATGTACACAACTCAGTGGTGTCGTTGGGAAGTGTGTAGCCATGACCACAGGCAATCATGAAGATTTCCACCACCTACAAAACAAACCCGGCATCCAAAGACTTGCTCTCACCAAACACCAACGTGCTCGTGCATCTCTCTAGGTGGGCATACCGACACACCTGCGTGCATGGCCTCACACACACGACAGCCAGGAAGTGGGACTCCCTGCCTGGGGAACAACCCCAGCTGTGCAAGGGTGCGTGTGTGTGCGTGAATCTACACGCCCACAAGCGTGCGCGTATGTGTGCACACGAGCACGTGTATGGGCCCATGTGCACGCACGTGCATTCATCCGCACACGAGTGCGGGCGCATGTGTGTGTGTTTACACAAGTAGGTGTGCGCCCATAAACGTGTGTGCATGAGTGTGTGTTCCCCAGCTGCCTGCTGGTTTCCCGGAGGCCTCGCCCTTCGAGGGCGGGGGGGGGGGGGGACGGGGAAGGGGGGGGACCCGGGTGCTTCCGGAGCAGCGCTCGCTCCTGGACTTTGTCCCCCTCCGCGTCCTGACTGCCTGTCTCGCGCTCCCGGCCCTGGGCCGTGGTGACGATGCGCAGACCCCCGGCCTGCCCGCGGGCTGGGCGCTGCGGCCCGGCGCCCGCGGAGGGCGTGCGGCGGGCCGGCCGGGCGGCCACCGCCCTCCCCGGAGCCGGCCCCGCGGCGCTGGTCTCGGGGCCCGACGGCGTGCGCGAGCGCGGGAGAGACGCGGCCTCCCCTCTGCCCGGCTGACAGCGGGTTTATAGTTTATACTCTGGCCTTTGTAAAAGCATTTGTCAGCCTGGATGCTTCGTGCTAAGCCCGACCACCCACGCGGAGGCCCGGCAGGAAGCGGCCCTTCGCGCGCACCCCGGTCGCACGGAGGTTGGCCGCGGCCTCCCGGGGTCCCGTCGCTGAATTTTCTGGCATTATCTCCTTTGTCTCTCTGCCGAGAACGCGGCCCGTGTTTACACGAAGCGATTCCTGAGCGCTAAATTTGGAAATGCTACGTATTCCTCTAATCCGCCAGGCCCCTCGCGGGATGGGGCACCTCGGGGCTGGCCCCCCCAAAACACACACACGCCTGGTCTCCAGCTGAACCCCCCCCCCACCCGGCATGGCAGGGAGGCCTTGAGCCTGGGCGCCGGGCCGCAGGGCCGCCCCACGCCGTCCACCCTGGGCTTGTCTCGTGTCTGGGTACAGAATGTGGCTCTGGGGGGGCCTCTGGGGGGCCCGGGGGCAGGAGCGGGGGGGGGAGGCCCGGGGGGGAGGCCGGGCACGCACAGCCCTGCCGATAGGGAGACGCAGCCCCGGCGGCCAGGTTGGCACGATCGCAGGGCGGGAAGAACGCGCGTCCTAAGTCCCCCCGCGCGCGTTATCTGCCTCGCGTGGAGCCGAGTGCGAGGGAGGAGACGCCGGGGCCTCGTTCTCCGCAGCAGATAAAGGCGACGGCGCGGGAGCCGGCCGCCCACCTCCCCCCCTCGGCCCCACCTGAGCCGCGGCAGCGGAACTTGGCTCCCGGCTTTCTTGCCGCCTCTGCAGCAGCTTATCGAGGACGGAGGGCGGCCCCCCTCCTCCCCGCCCCGCGCGCGCGCCCCGGGTGGTCCCGACTCCGTGGCACCGTCCCCGTCAGGACGTCCGGGAACAGAGATCCCCAAGCCCAAGACGGCGCTCCCCCGTCATCCCCCAAACGATGCTGCCCGGGGGCGGGGGGCAGGGACGCAGAGTCCGGGGAGTGCGTGGGAGGGGGTCCCGCGGCGGCGGGCAAGTGGGCGGAGGCCTTGGGGAGCCCCGGAAGACGCGCCGGTCAGAATCCCTCACCCCAGGGGTGGGGGAGGGGATGCTTCCTGGTGACAGCACCGCCCCTGCGTGTCATCAGCCCCGTGCTGCTGCCCCAGGCCCTTGCACAGGCCAGCGTTTGTCACAAAGGGGGCCAGGGACAAGAGGGGTGCAGAGAGCCGAGCGGCCCGGGCCAGCCAGCCCCGCCCCCCCATGCTCACCGGGGTGGAGGGACGCAGGGGGCGGGGGGGCCTGGGTTCCGGTCCCGCTCTGTCTCTAGCTAGCTCATGGCCGTGCAGGCCACACGGCTGCCGGGTGACCCCCCCCCCCCCCCGCAAACCAGCATCCCACGAGAGCGGGGCCCGGTCTCACGCGGGCCTGGACAGAAGACCTCTGAAATGGAGGCGTCCGCGGGGCCGAGCTCCCTCCCCCCGTCCCGCGGGCTGGCAGCCATGTCCTCCAGCCCCCGTGTCCCCAGCCGCGGAGTCCCCAGCCGCCACCTCCTCCGCACAGTCGTCTCCTGGCACTGGGGCCCCCACCCCGCCTGCTCCGTCCCGCGAGGCTGGGACAACCCAGCGCTCCTGTGTGCGGCTTCCAGGAGCGGGGTGCGGAGGACACAGCCCCACCCTCCACCCCGACCCCGGGCCCTTCGCGTTCCCCGACACCTGCGCTGATGCGCTTAGAAACTTCTAGACGGATACAGCGGCGGCCCCCGGTGTCCTCGCCCTGCCCCGGGTGAACGACCGGATCCAACTACCCACGGCCAGGCTCGCGCGGCCCGACACCTCACACCTCAGGCCCAGCCGTCAGGGGCACCGCCCCCCACGCGTGGCGACAGCCCTGCCTGGTGCCGGGCTGGCGTCTGCCATGCCGCCCGCGGGCGAACTCACACACCGGGCCGGTCGCCCCCAAGGGAGGGGCCGCCTTCCCGACGGCTCAGAGCTCATTGGCTGCAGCCCGTCACGTGGTTCCACCTCACTGCGAAGCAGGCTGGGAAGAGGAGCCAGGCGAGGGCCGGACGCGCCCCACCGAGCATCTGTGCGTCCCGTCTCCAGCTGACCCACCCGGGGCGGACGTTCCCTGGAGCTCTGCAGTCCCTGGAGCCTGGTGGGCAGCTCAAAGGAGAAGCAGCCCCGAGCGGGGCCCGGCAGGCCCGATGCAGCTTGTGCTGAGCACGGGCTCAGGGTCTGGAGAGTCTCCTGTTACCACTCCACGGCATGTCAGCAAATTCTTGAGCAAGCAAGATTAAGACAGCAGTGAGAGCATGCGGGACCCGACTTCACCTCCCCATGCCCTGCCGTGGTCTCCACCCCAGTGGTCTCCACCTGCAAAGGTCTCCATAACCTACAGTGGTCTCCACCTGCAATGGCCTCCACATGCAATGGTCTCCATAACATACAGTGGTCTCTACCCACAGTGGTCTCCACCTGCAGTGGTCTCCACCTATAATGGTCTCCATGTGAAATGGTCTCCACCTATAGTGGTCTCCACCTGCAGTGGTCTTCATAACCCACAGTGGTCTCCATAACCTGCAATGGTCTCCATAACCTGCAATGGTATCCATAACCTGCAGTGGTCTCCACCTGCAGTGGTCTCCATAACCTGAAATGGTCTCTACTTGCAATGGACTCCATAGCCTGAAATGGTCTCCATAACCTGCAATGGTCTCCATAACCTTCAGTGGTCTCCATAACCTGCAGTGGTCTCCATAACCTGCAATGGTCTCCATAACCTGCAGTGGTCTCCATAACCTGCAGCGGGGTCTCCATAACCTGCAGTGGTCTCCACCTGCAATGGTGTCCATACCCTGCAGTGGTCTCCACCTGCAATGGAATCCATAACCTGCAAAGTTCTCCATAAAATGCTGTGGTCTCCATAACCTAAAGTGGTCTCCACCTGCAATGGTCTCCATAACCTGCAATGGTCTCCATAACCTGCAGTGGTCTCCATAACATGCAGTGGTCTCCACCTGCAATGGTCTCCATAACCTGCAGTGGTCTCCATAACCTGCAGTGGTCTCCACCTGCAATGATCTCCATAATCAGCAGTGGTCTCCATAACCAGCAGTGGTCTCCACCTGCAATGATCTCCATAATCAGCAGTGGTCTCCATAACCAGCAGTGGTCTCCACCCACAGTGGTCTCCACCTGCAGTGGTCTCCATAACCTGCAGTGGTCTCCACCCGCAATGGCTGCTCCCCCACCAGTATGCAGAGGAGCTTGGCCTCCCCCATGGCTACACAGCCACTGTCCATTCGCCTGGCTTAGGCAGCCCGGGAGGCTGGGCACCTCTCATCTGATTGCCAGGGTGATTGCTGCTTCAAGGCCCAGGAGGTTCTGACCACAGACCCCATCTCGCCACTCTGCACTCCTGCGCTCCCTCCCCGTGGCCCACCCCCTCCCCGTGGCCCTCCCTCCACCGGCCCTCCCCTGCCTCTCTGCCTGCCCACCTGTCTCTGCAGCCTGTGACTCCAAGAGACACCCCTCCTGCGGAAGCCCTCCCCCACCCTGCACACGGGCCCTGAGTCTGCCTCTCCGCCCCCTGGGCTCCTGGAGGCAGGGCCGCCCTCTCCCATCAGCCCCCTCCCCGGTGCCAGGCACTTTGTGGTTCTTTGAGACCCAGGGTTCCTCTGAGCCCTTAACTGGTGAACTGGAGACACCCCCCCCCCCGCCCCGCCGCTACCTCTCATCTTCCCATTCCTCCTGCCAAGAGGTGGGGGCTGCGTCCACCCCTCCCCAGGCCTGTGTCTGGCTGGGGTTCAGAGGCGCGCGGGGCTGGGGAGGCTCTGGGGTGGCCCCTGGCTCCCTGGAGGTGCCAGGTTAGTCCCTGGGTCACACACAGAAGCTTCCCCGCGGGGCCGCCCCTCCCGCCCCCAGTGGGACCCCCAGGGCATCCAGACAGACGCCTGTTGTTTGAGCTCGGAGTTCTGGGTGGTTTATTACGGTCTCAGTCCCCGTCAGGCTGCTATAACAAAATGCCAGGAGCTGGGTAGTTTATAAACAACAGAGATTTATTGCTCACCATTCTGGAGAGGCCCAGCAGGCCCTGGCAGAGTCGGTGTCTGGGGAGGAAGTGCTCGCTGCTCTCCCGAGTCCACCTTTCTGCTCTGCCCACACAAGGAGGGGCGAGGGGGTCTCACCTCATTCAGAAGGACACGGGCCCCTTCGGTCAGGGGAGGCCTCTCCCAGGTGACAGTGAGCTGGACCGAGAAAAGCAGAAACAGCCAGACTGAAGTAAGGCGGAGCACGAGAGAGGCATGTGCAAAGGCCCCGAGGCAGGAGGAGCTGCCCCGGGAGCACCGGAGGCCGGCGTCACGAGGAGCGGAGGTCAGGCCCCGGGACTGGCTCTCTCGCACGGCGGAAGGCCGTGCTGGGTTCAGAGCTGCGGGGTGGGCGGGTGGGCCGAGGCCTCGGCCCTGGCAGGCAGCATGGCGGTGCTCACTGAGGGCTGGGCAGAGCATTGGCCCCCTCGTTGAGGCTGCGTGCACCTGCTGCATCCCGGCCTGACGTGAGCCCGTGGTGTTTGGTCCAGGCGTGTGCCCCACCCCGTCCCCATCAGGCCAGGCGACGCTAGCGTCCTGAGGACCCGTCTCCCGCCTCGGGGTGCGCAGGACGGTCCCCCTCCCTGCAGGGGAGGGCCAGGAGAAGACAGACAGCCCCGCCCGACCGCTGGCCAGGGGCCGGCAGACAGCCAATGAGCACACGGGGAAGACGCTTGCGTCATCAGTTGCCAAGGAGAAGCACTGCCATACCCTGTGAAATGCCAGGCAGAAGCCCCATGGAGGTGGAAGTCATGCCCCCCTGCTCTCCTCCCCCCCCCCCCGCTTCCCAAGCTGCCCAGTGGAAGCGAGGAGCGGGCGGGGGGGGGGGGGCTACCGAGGGTCTTCTTTTTGAGTCTCCGAACTCGGAAGACACTAAGTCCCTCCAAATGTGCCCCTCGTGACTCATCTAACAGAGATGTGGCACACACAGCCGCCACGGGGACGGCCCCGAGCCTCGTCCTCCGGCTTCCACATCCGGAGCAAAGCTGCCCGCGGCACAGGGCGGGGTCCCCCGCCGGGCGGGCCGGATCCTGGCCTCCTCCGCCAGGTTAACCCGGACAACGTCCCGGATTCCCCACCGTTGGCTTGGCCAGAGGTGCTGAGCACCCCGAGAACCGCTGTGCAAATGTGATGTGATGCCGGTGAGCACTGGCCACGGGGCCTTAGCACACGCAGGGCCTGGCCTGTACGCCACCGTGTGCCTGCACAGGCAGCGCACCCCTGCCCCTGAGTCTTCTCGGGCCTCAGTTTCCCCGATGCCAACACTGATGCCGTAATCATAGGGAACATGTGAGCTGAATAAGACAGCTACCGTGGAGGACAGTGCCTGGCGTTTGTCCCCAACACAGGGGTGGCCCCGAGCCAGAGAGGCCGCACGCACCACCTGGAGGGCCACGTCGAAGTGGCGGAGGCCGGGCGCACCTCCCCCGCACATCCAGAGGCCACATCTCCTCGGGCGGTGCGGCGGCCCCTCCACCCACCCCCGCCTGGGGGGGGGGGGGCGGGGATCCTTGGCCAGGCTCCATCTCCGCCGGGCGAGCGCAGACGGGCGCTGTTTAGACAGGCCGCGGCGGTGGGTGGTCAGGCCGGGAGCCCCGGCCGAGCGTTTACAGAAGGCCCTGGCACCAGTGAACTGTTGAAGGCCCGTGAAATCACAACATGTACAATGTGCAAGGGAGCACTTCGCCGTGGCGTGGGGCGGGAGGGGGGCGCGGGGGGGGGGGGAGGGCGCTTGGAAGGAGCTCAGACAGCCACACGAAGCCCCGCACAGAAGTCTGGCCGTCAAACGCGGCCCCCAGCCCCTCCCTCCCACCAGCTAAAAAAAAACCCAGATGCCAATAGCGCTTCTGCGGGGAGCACCGGGAACAGAGCAGCCCCCCCCGCCCCGGCCCCCCCTCCGCCCGCCCTCCGCGCCGCCGTCCCGCTCCATTGGAAACCATTTCTAGGGGAACCCGGTTTCTTCCAGGTTGGTGGCCGCTGGCCCCGCCACCGGCGAGCGGCAGCAAGGTCTGAGCAGACGGAGGCTCCTCGGCTCGGCTGGGGACAAAGACTCGGGGGCCCAGGAGCCCCACTGGGGCTCGGCCCGGGCCCTGCACTGACCTCAGATGTGGAAGGAGAACCCCACTCTGCGGGCGCGGGGGCCCGGGGAGCCCCGGCGGGCCACACCGCCGCTGGCCAGGCAAGGAGGTACGTGCCCATAATGGCGGCACCGAGGAGGCCGAGACCGGACCATCTCAAACTTGAGGCCAGATTGGGCTGCTCCTTGCTTCTTCTTTTCCCCAAACCCATGAGAGGTCTTCAAGGTGTCCTCCTGCGCTGGGCGCCATGGCTCACGCCTGTAATCCCAGCGC
This sequence comes from Perognathus longimembris pacificus, assembly GCF_023159225.1. Lineage (NCBI taxonomy): Eukaryota > Metazoa > Chordata > Mammalia > Rodentia > Heteromyidae > Perognathus > Perognathus longimembris. The sequence continues at coordinate 2,148,569 of NC_063170.1, forward strand.
CAGAGGAGGCTGAGACCTGACGATTGTGGTTCAAAGCCAGCCCCGGCAGGGAAGGCTCTTACCTCCAGTTTACCAGCAGCAAGCTGGAAGTGGCGCTGTGGCTCAAGTGGTAGAGCACCAGCCTTGAGCCCAAGAGCTCAGGGACAGCGCCCAGGCTCTGAGTTCAAGCCCCACGACTGATAAAAAATAAAGTATCACCAACAAAAAAAAATAAAGCGTCCTCTTGTCATTTTCTTTGGCAACTTTTTATCTCCTCCCCAGACCCTTTCTTCTTTAGTTTGTGGAGTGGGTACACACTAGCCGATCACCGGGCCCCAGTGCCTGCCTCCGGGGGCCGCAGACGCTTTGCACACAGGGGAGCTCCAGCGCCCCGGGCCATCGGCTCTAGCCCCATCTTGGGGGCCAGGAGGAGGTGGCTGCACCCTCAAAATGAGGCAGTGGGTGGCCAGGGCAGGAGGGCCGGGGGCTGGGGCCCTGGGCAGCGTGGGCAGCCGGGGAGCCCAGAAGCAGAGTGGGGGCCAGGCTACCAGGTGTCCAGGGAGCCGGGGTCCCACCCTCCAGCCAGGGGGGGCGAGGGGGAGCGGGAAGGCCCCCCCTTGGGATCCCCATCCCCTCCCTCTGGTGTCCCGCGGAGGCCTGGGGGGAGGGCCAAGACCACCCGTGACCCCCACCAGACAGCACAGAGGGAGGAACGGGGCGCAGAGCTGGCAGACGGGGCGCCAGGCCCGGGGGCTGAGCAGGGAGACGCAGGAACCACTGTGCCCATTTGGGGGGACGCGGACTTCAGGCGGGGCCCAGAGTCAGGAGGACCGTGGGGATGGAGGAGGGGGAGGAGGGGGAGCCACGCTGAAGCCTGGGACCCACAGAGCACTGCCCTCCCCCCCCCCGCTCCCCACAGAGCACTGCCCTCCCCCCCCCCCGCTCCCCACAGAGCGCCGCCCGGCTCCCCACCAGCTGCTTCATGGACAGGCGGCCCCAGAGGCAGTCCCTTCGGGGGGCTGTCTGATAACCCCAGTTTTACAGTACTGGGATGGAGATCCGGAACTGGGGGGGCTGGAGGGGACCCTGTGGTGCTTGGCCAGGCCCGTCCACTCCCAGAGCTCCGAGGGGCTCGGCCAGGGTCCACGGCGACGCTGAGGCCCAGCCCTGGAGTGGGGGTCCCGCGGGGGCAAGGACCTCGCGTCAGCCCCGGGTCAGGCCCAGCCCGGGGGGGCTCTGAGGCCCCTCGTTTGGCCTCCCCTTGGGTTCTACGAGCTTCGATCTGGAGTCCTGGGGGGTTGGACTTGAACGGCCTAACCAGAAAGCTAAGGAGAATAAAAGCCGCCCCGGGGGCCACCTCCAGCCCGGGCTGGTGACACGGCCCTGACCCTGCCGGCTCTCGTCCTCGCCTCCATCACCACCGGACAGACAGACGGATGGGGCGGCCAGCACGGCAGCCACCGTGGCGAACGAGGGGGGAGGGGGAGCAAAGAGGAGAGGAGGAGGAGGAGGGAGAGGAGGAAGAAGAAGGGAAGGGGAGGAGGGGGAGAGGAGGAGGACGGGGGAAACAGGAGGAGGGCAGGAGAAGGGGAGGGGGGAGGAGAGGAGGGCTGGGGCGGTAGGGGAGGCGCAGAAGAGGAGAAGCGGGGGGCGGGGGGGAGCTTGGCCCGAGCCCCGGGAGAAGCCGCTTATCATCGTGAGTGAGCTGTTCAATTACACATGCGGGGCTGGCAAAGAAAACGAGGAACCCCCAAAGGGTCACGACCCTGGAGCATGTTTTTAAATACACAGAGGAAATTCCTAATTTGGGGCCGCTAGACGGGGTGACACTTTCATCCCTCCCCACTAAATTCTGTGTTCCGGACAAGAAGCAACGCCACCTTGACACTCGGCCCACCGCGGGCTTGTGACAGGTCCCAGGAGCCCCTCGTCCTGGTGGGAGGGAGGGCGCAAGGCTGGGGGGGGGGCAGGAAGCAATGCAGAGCACAGCCCCTGGGAGCACCGCACAACACCTTCCGTTTGCATAAGCCACGGGGGGGGGGGAAGCAGGCAAGGAGGAGGAGGGGGAGGAGGGGGAGGAGGAGGAGGAGGAGGAGGGGGAGGAGGAGGAGGAGGAGGGGGAGGAGGAAGAGGAGGGGGAGGAGGAGGGGGAGGAGGAGGAGGAGGGGGAGGAGGAGAAGGAGGAGGAGGAGGAGGGAGAGGGGGAGGGGGAGAAGGGGGAGGAGGGGGAGGAGGGGGAGAAGGAGGAGGAGGAGGAGGGGGAGGGGGAGGAGAAGGAGGAGGAGGAGGCGGAGGGGGAGGAGAAGGAGGAGAAGGAGGAGGAGGAGGGGGAGGGGGAGGAGGAGGAGGAGGAGGAGAAGGGGAGGAGGAGGAGGAGGAGGGGGAGGGGGAGGAGGAGGAGGAGGCGGAGGGGGAGGAGAAGGAGGAGAAGGAGGAGGAGGAGGAGGGGGAGGAGGAGGAGGAGGAGGAGGAGGGGAGGAGGAGGAGGAGGAGGGGGAGGAGGAGGAGGAGGAGGAGGAGGAGGAGGAGGAGGAGGAGGAGGAGAAAGGACAGAGGAAGGCATGCTGTATGGCCACTTCGGGCATTGAAAACCAGAACTCCGCCCTTTTTCCCAAGGCTGCAGGCCAGGTCGCCACGTGACTTGCAAGTAGAAAGCATCCCGGAGCACCAAGCGCAGCACCGGTCCCCGCCCGCTGGGCTGGGGTGGGGTGACCGCCACGCACGGTCAGCCGCTCCCGCCGGCGCAGCCGCGCGCCCTGTCCTTCCCCTGGACCCTCTCCCAGAGGGTTCCAGACCCGTCCAGCAGCGTCCCGGAGGCCGAGGCCCAGGCCGTGGATGCCCGCAGTGGGGCGCGGCGGTCTTGTGGGCACCGCGGGGGGCGATCCCGAGGGGAGAGCCAGCCCCGGTACCGCGCCGTCGGTGCGCCTGCCACGGCTGCCCCGCGCCCGTGCCGAGCGCCCTCTTGGCACCCCCATTCTCAGGGCCCCGCCCCCCGCCCCCCCCCCCTCCACTGAGCGGCGTGCCAAGGTGGGGCTTATCAGCGGCCATTTTCCCCCTGTCCAGCCCGGCCCCGTGGGCGCGGCAGGCAGCCCTGGCTGCTGCACAGCTAATTAGATCCAGATGTGAACAGATGTGAACTAATTAGTCCTCAGGCAGGAGGGCTGCCCCGCCTGGCCCGGCACCTGTGCCCTCGCTGACTGGTCCCCGGCCTCATGGCTCTGGGGGTGGGGGGGACAAGCCAAGCGCGCGCGGAGGAGGGGCAGCACCCCCAGGCCGAAGAGACCCCCAGGGGGCGTGGGGGCCGCAGATCGCGGGGGCGCACACGTCCGCGGCGGGGCCAAGGGCTGGAGTGAGGGCCTGGGGGCCCCCCGGGAAGGAGCCGCTCCGCCCACAGGGCCCACGGACAGCGGCCTCCGCCGACGCCGCAGCTCAGGCCCAGGGCCAGGCGCGGCCCACGACCATCGCAGCTCCTGGGGCAGAGCCGCCCTCCCCGTCCCCCACTCTGTGCCCGGTGCTCAGAGGGCACCTGCGGGGGGCCGGGGGAGGGAGGCCGGAGCAGCCGGGGAGCCCCTGGCGCGTGGCAGGCGGGGTGCCCTGGTGACGCCGTCTAAGTCCCAGTGCTTCCCACACTTGATGGGCTGGGAAATCAAGTCCGGGCGCACGTCTGCTCGGGGGCTTTGAACCCAGCAACTGGACTCGAAGAATCGCATGACTCAGGCCAGGTGCTGGCGGCTCACACGCAGGAGGCTGAGATCTGAGGATCACAGTTGGAGGCCAGTTAGTCCACCACACTTCTATTCCCCACTACTAAAGACGCCGCCGGCAGAGGAGCTGTGGCTCCAGTGGTACCGTGCCGGTCTTGAGCACAAGAACTGGGGAACAGCACCAGGCCCTAGATTCAAGCTCTAGTGTAAACACCAAAAAATCATCACCACCATCCTCATCACCACCACGTGGTTCTGCCTCCAAGTCAGCGTCTGTCTGCCCATTCCCCTGCCCCCGTCAGCCTTCAGACAGCCAGTCAGCTCCACCATCCGTCCATCCATCCACCCATCCTCCACCCACCCATCCGCGCAGAAATACATCCACATGTCTGTCAACCCATCCATTCACCTATCTACCCCTCCATCCCACGACATACCCACGTGCACACACACACAGACACCCGGACATCTGTGTGCCCACCCCTCCGTTCACCCACCCACCCTGGCCTCCCTCGCCGTCCACTCCCCGTCCTCTCTCTACCCACACATCTCGCATCTCTTGGCCGCCCCACTGCCCCTCCAAGCAGCCACACAACGGGGCGCCCACCACGCGCCCTTCCAGCCATTCATGCAGACAGCAAGCGCGCTCGGCTCCGTGCGGGCCACACGGCGGCCCCGGCGTGACCCGGAGCGTGGGCGGGGCCGGGGTGGAGGGCGGGGCCGGGGTGGAGGGCGGGGCCGGGGTGGAGGGCGGGGCCGGGGTGGAGGGCGGGGCCGGGGTGGAGGGCGGGGCCGGGGGTGGAGGGCGGGGCCGGGGGTGGAGGGCGGGGCCGGGGTGGAGGGCGGGGCCGGGTGGAGGGCGGGGCCGGGGGTGGAGGGCGGGGCCGGGGGTGGAGGGCGGGGCCGGGGGTGGAGGGCGGGGCCGGGGGTGGAGGGCGGGGCCGGGGGTGGAGGGCGGGGCCGGGGGTGGAGGGCGGGGCCGGGGTGGAGGGCGGGGCCGGGGTGGAGGGCGGGGCCGGGGGTGGAGGGCGGGGCCGGGGGTGGAGGGCGGGGCCGGGGGTGGAGGGCGGGGCCGGGGTGGAGGGCGGGGCCGGGGTGGAGGGCGGGGCCGGGGGTGGAGGGCGGGGCCGGGGCGGGGAGACAGGGGCTCCGCTCCACCTGGGGGCCGGCCCTGCTTACCCACCCGGCCTCGCCCTTTGGGTTCCCAAACTGGCAGCATCCTCGGAAGGCCAGAGGCCCCCACGCTGACATCCTGGGTGCTGGAATTTTCTTTCTTTTTTTTTTTTTTCCTTTTCTTTTTTTTTTCTTTTTTTTTTTTTATTAATTGGACATAAATTTTTTTACAAGGTGTTGTGTAAAGAGGGTGCAGTTACATAGTAGGGCAGTGTGTACATTTCTTATGATATCTTACGACCTGTTTTTCTATCCCTTGTCTAGGTCAGGTTGACATATATGCAATATACAATGTATCAAGAACATATACAGTATTCACAGACTTGGTCTCTACTGACTCTCCGTCTCCCTTTGTTAACAGTCATATATCAGGGAGATCATGCCCCTTTGTTTTCTGTGTTCTAGGCTTGTCTCACTCAACATTATTTGTTCGAGTTCTGACCATTTCCCTGCAAATAACAGTATTTCACCATTCCTAATCGCTATGTAGTATTCCATTGTGTATAAGTACCATATTTTTTGGATCCATTCGTCTGTGGAGGGGCATCTGGGTTGTTTCCATATTTTGGCTATTGTGAATTGTGCCGCGATAAACATGGAAGTACAAATGTCTTTTTGATATCTTGGATTTTGCTGTTTAGGATAGATGCCTAGGAGTGGTATGGCTGGGTCATAGGGTAGGTCTATATTGAGCTTTTTGAGAAACCTCCATACTGTTCTCCAAAGTGGTTGTACTAATTTGCACTCCCACCAACAGTGGAAAAGGGTTCCTCTTTCCCCGCACCCCCTCCAGCATTTGTTGTTTCCTGAGTTCAGAGTATAGGCCATTCTAACTGGGGTGAGGTGGTATCTCAGGGTTGTTTTTATTTGCATTTCCTTTACTACCAGGGATGTTGAACATTTCCTCATATGTCTCTTTGCCATTTTTATATCTTCTCTTGTGAAGTCTCTCTTTAGCTCTTTTGCCCATTTCCTAATAGGTTTATTGGGCTTGGAGGGGCTTAGTTTTTTGAGTTCTCTGTAGATGACAGATATCAGGCCTTTGTCTGTTGCTGTGCTGGTAAATATCCTTTCCCATATCGTTGGCTGTCTTTCTATTTTGGTGGCTATGTCCTTAGCTGTGCAGAAACTTTTTAATTTGTAGTAGTCCCATTTGTCGAGTCTCTCCCCTGTTTGTTGTACCCCTGGGACTCTATTCAGGAAGTTTCTTCCTGTGCCTATAAGTTCTAGCGTCTTTCCTACTCTGTCCTTCAGCAGTTTCAAGGATTCAGGTCTGATATTGAGGTCCTTGATCCATTTTGAGCTGATCTTGGTGCATGGTGATAGGCTTGGGTCTACTTTGAGTTTTCTGCGTATGGCTGCCCAGTTCTCCCAGCACCAGTAGTTGAAGAGGCTATGTTTATTCCATTGTATGTCTTTAGCTCCTTTGTCGAATATTAGCTGGCTCTAAGAGTGCGGTTTTATTTCTGGATCTTCAATTCTAATCCATTGGTCTTCCGATCTGTTTTTATACCAATACCATGCTGTTTTTATTATGATGGCCTTGTAGTAGAGCTTAAAGTCAGGTATTGTGATACCTCCTGCACTGCTTTTTTTGCCTAGAATTGCTTTGGCTATTCTAGGTTTTTTGCTGTTCCATATGAATTTATGGATTGGTTTCTCTATTTCAGTGAAGAATGTGACTGGGATTTTGATAGGCATTGCATTGAATTTGTATAACAATTTGGGCAATATGGCCATTTTCACTATATTGATTCTGCCTACCCATGAGCATGGGAGGTCTTTCCATCTCCTTGTGTCTTCTTTGATTTCCCTTATTAGATTTTTGTAGTTTTCATTGAATAGTTCCGTCACGTCCTTGGTTAAGTTGGTCCCTAGGTACTTTATTCTTTTTTTGGCTACTGTAAATGGAATTGTTGGAATTTTCTTTCTTCGGTGGCTGCCTCAGGCCCCGTGCGTCCTGAGCCGGGAAGGCGGTGGAGGACGCCCTCGGGCGGCTCTCGTCCCCGTCCCTGCACTAGCCAAGACCGCTGTGCGTCCACAGCGAGAGCGGGGGACCCAGGAGAAGGTTCTGGTCTCCAGGGGGCCTTGCGGGCCCCGGCCGACGGGGGTCATTTCAGGCCCTGCCTGGGCAGCCGCCGCCTGCCCTTCACCTCCTCAACGCGCGCTCGCTGCTAGGCCTCGCCTGCCAGGGTCCTCCTGAGGTCCTGCTGGGGGGGGGGACCTCCCCCCTCACTCAAGAGCCACGCCCACTGCTCCGGAGACACGCCCACTGCTCCGGAGACACGCCCACTGCTCTGGAGACACGCCCACCGCTCAGGCGTCTGGATCCAGCCGGGCCTGAACTCCTGGGGGAACCGGGAGGCTTACATTCGTATGAAACCATAAAATCTCTATTTTAAAAACCTGACTCTCCCACTTACAACAGAGCGCCCCCTGACGGCGAGGAGACAGGAGGAGGAGCGGCCTGCGGACGGAAGCCCTGATTACCCAAGGGACTCAAGGTAGACTCTCCCGCTGTAGATAGCGCCGAGGTACTCCATTTCTGTTTCTCCCTCCATCCCTTAAAATACCGTTGGCCTACGACTCAGGGGGCAGAGGTCCTGAGGATCGCAGTCCCGGGCGGGCCTGGCAAAAACCCAAGCGCGAAGCCGCCAGTGAAGCACTCCAAGCCCGACGGTGCACACCTGCCATCTAAACAGCGAGGTGGGAGGCGGGCCAAGGGCCACGCAAGACCAGAGCTGAAAAGTGAGTACAACAAAGGCCGGACGCACTGACGGAGCCAGGCCCTGAGTTCGAGCCCCAGTACTACCAAGATACGCTGTGTACTGGTTCCTGGCTGCGGGTCCCTGCGGAGGTGGCAGGGGCCGTCTTTCCCAGCCGGCGGGGGACTCTGGGCCCGACGGGGCGGAGAAGTGGGGACCGCACACCCCAAGCAGGGGCACTGGGCCCTGCAGACCCGGAAGGGGTGGCGGAGCTGAGCTGTGAAGGGGAGAAGGGGGGGGGAGGACGCAGCTCCCGCCCCCCGGGTGTCGCAGAGCCCTGTGCTGGCCCCTGGGGGAAGCGCCGGCCTCCACTGGAGGCCCCCAGACCAGGGGTCCCCTCCTCCGCCAGGACGCCCCCCCCCCCGCGAGGTGCCCAGCTCCGTGGCGGCCTCCCTGTCCGTCCCTGTCCCATCTGCCGAGCGGCTTCACAGGAGGCCTGGCGAGGGGGGGATTCACCCCCAAAGCCGGAGTTCCGTGTACAACACCGCGGCGGAGCCGGAGGGAGGCCAGCCTCTTCCTTCTTGCGCCCAGAGTCCAGGCACCAAAGCCCGGGTCCGAGGGCGGGGCAGCCGCCGGAGGAAGTCGTGTGAGGAATGCCTCCCTGTCCCCCGGGAAGCTGGCGTGAGGCCGGGGCCTGGCGCGGGCCCTGGGCGGGGGTGGGGGGGTGGGGGTGGGGGGGTGGGGAGGGTGGGGCTCGCGCTGACTTGCACAACCGCTTCTGAGATACGCATCCGGGCCCCCCAGCCCGGCGTGGCCTCCTCCCCGGGGCTCTGCCGCCGAGGGGACCGGGCCCCCCCTCCCGTCCCCCGTCGCAGATTCTGGGGCCCCGTCGTCCTTCTCCAAATAGGAAAATTAGCTCTAATACCCTTATTTGCTATTGACCTCATAAACCTAACGCAAACCAGATGCGCCCCGCTTCCCGGACCCCCGCGCGCCGGGCCCCGCCTGGGGGGGGCTGCCCTCGGCCAACTAGGGCCCAGGTGACCGGAGGAGAGGAGAGGTGTGGGCGTCACCCCCCCGCCTTCCCCAGGGGGAGCCCCACCGTCTCCCTTGTCAGGGTCGCTCGGTGACGCCTCCCTCTTCCTGCCGCGCTGCTCAGCCCACGTCGCTCGCCACGCAAACGCGTCGTCCGTGTTCGCATCCGTGTGATCAAGCATCGTGCTTCCACTCCCCAAACTCGGCCAGACACAGAAGGGCGGGGGCGGGGGAGTCCGCGGGGGGCTCGTGGCGGAGGGGACTGAGATCGGCGCGGCTGGGCGGTGCTCAGCTCCGCCAGACCCCGGCCAACAAGTCCAGACAGGAGAGGACTTTGACACGTTCTCCGTGGTCACCTGGTCCCGTGGTCCCGTGGGTGTGTGTGTGTGTGTGTGTGTGTGTGTTTACGTGGTCTCAGCTGCAGCTCCTCAACCCTCCACTGTGCTGATAAAAAACAAAAACAAAAACAAAAACAGCCCAGAAACTATATCAAGTGGATGTGACAATACAACGTGATTTACCAGAAAGGCAGACTCGCCCTCCGGCTTGGCCCGGGAGCCGCGACTGGCTGGCCCCGCACACGGGGGTGCTTTCCCTGGTGATCCCAGCGCCGCCTCTCCTTCCTCCCCCTGTCCTGTCCTCTCCCCCCCCAAGCGCCCTCTTCCTCCGCGGACCCCACTCAGGACACCAGCAAAGACTACGCCTCTACTCGGCCCCGGGGGCCCCTCGCTGGAACCCAGGGAGGCGGCTCGCTGACTCTGGCAAGCAGGTGGCACCGAACATGGCTGCCGGGCTCCCCAAACGTTCCATGTTTCCAGGAGCCAGAAAGAGAAGACACAGCCCTGAACCCACGTGCCTGTGCCAGGCCAGGGGCGGGTGAGCCTGGGGCCCCAGACCCCGGGCCGCGACCATGGCTGCACACGGCTGCGGGATGCGGCAGGCAACCCCAGCTTCGGGGGACCCCCCACCCTCCGAGGGCAGCCTGAGGCTGGCAAGCACGTGGTTCCAGGACATTCTGAAGCTAAGGTGCAGAACCCCACGTAGAACTGGGGGTGGGGGGGGCAGAACTTGGGATTCCCACAAACCCTGCTGAAGGTGTGGCGGGGCCCTCCCTGAGTCTTGAAAGTCCTCTGCTAGTCTGACCCAAAGACCCCAGGGTCCCCAAAATGGGGTCCACTCGGGTGGCCTGGCGCGTGGAGGAGCAGCTTCCTCCTCCAGGACAAAACCCAGTCTGCCTGTGTCCACACAGAGCGCGCGGGCGGTGGCCACCCGCCCCCAGCGCGGTGGCGACTTAATCCATCCCACATGGGCCCCCTTGGTGGATGCTGACCTTTGCCCTTTAACCCCAAGACCCAGCCGTCCTGGGAGAGCCCCTGTCTGTCTCCGGTAACCTGCCGGCCTGCGCCCGCCGGACCCAGGGCCGCAGAGATGGGCTGATGGCGCCGGCCACGCCCGGGGTCAGGTGGGCAGGCGCCCGCCGGCACAGCCACGTGTCCAGGCGGGGCGTGGGGGCCCCACGCGGGGTCAGCCTGGCAGACCGACCCCGCCCCAGGGAGCCCGGGCCCTGCCCTGCGGCCGCCGCGGCGTCTCGGCGGTGCTGGCCTGGTGCTGCTTGGTACCGCGTTACAGAAATGGACGAGGGGGCTGGTGGGGCGTCCCGGGAGGGGGGGGGCAGCCGCTGAGCGAGGCCCCCAGGGAGCCCTCGGGCGCGGAAACGGGGCCCTGGGCCTCACGGGGAGGTGCCCCGGGCATGCCCGTCCTGCCTCACGGATGTGGGGCCAGGGCTTCCCCCGGAAGAGTCTAGAATCAGCCAGGCTGAGGCTCAAAGCCCAGTCCCCCCTTCCTGCCTGAGGGGCCTGGCCATGCCACCCGAGGGCCCTGGGTGTCCCTCTGGGCACAGGAGACACCTGGGGACTTGAGTGGGCGGTGGAGGGGACCGTGCAGGTCGCCACCCCTCCCCCGCCTGGGCCGTGGCCTCTGGGGAGCCCTCCTGCCAATGGAGTCTTGGCGCCCTGGCCCCAGGAGCTCTCTGGGGACAGTGAGGGACGTGCGCAAGGCGGCTGTGCCAACCACCACGCCCGCACTGCCCACCACGCCAACATGACTCAGCCACAGCCTTCCAGCACCGCCGTGAGGGTGCCCCCGCCCCCCCGGGGGACACGTCCCACCTGTGGGTGTGGCTGGCAGCAGGTCCGCTGGCAGAGCAGCCTGGCTTGGGTTCGCCGGGCGGGAGCCGGGGTCAGGGGCGGGAGCCCCCCCTCGCGCGGCCCCCCCACCCACGAGCGTCCCGAGCTGCCGTTCGGGACAACAAGGTCTTGTCCCCACCTGGCTCTGCGCTGAGCAGGCCCTGCCAGGAGGGGGAGGCCGGGCGGGGCTCGGGGCGCCTCGGTGGCCAGGCCACCCCCACCCACGGAGCGGGGGACACTAACCCTGCCAGCCAAGCGACAGGGCAGCGGGCCAGGCGGGCTGGCCGGCCTACCGCCGGGCTGACCCTGGGGACTGCAGGGCCCCCCGGTTCCCTTCGAGGACTCACACTCCTGTGCACACGGACACACCCACGTGCACGCACACGTGCACAAGCCACATGCAAATTCCTGCCCTGAGCCACAGTGTGTTTTGGTTTTGCTTTGGATTTGAGAAGGGATTTCCTGTTGCTCAGGTTGCTCCCGAACACCTGGACTCGGGCTCCTGAATCGCTGGGACCCCTGCCCGGTGTGCACCACCTCCCCTGCCCTGTGTGCACCACCTCCCCCTGCCCGGTGTGCGCCACCTCCCCCTGCCCAGTGCCACCTCCCCCCTGCCCAGTGCCACCTCCCCCTGCCCGGTCTCACCTCCCCCTGCCCGGCGTGCACCACCTCCCCCTGGCCCGGTGCCACCTCCCCCTGCCCGGTGCCACCTCCCCCTGCCCGGTGTGCACCACCTCCCCCTGCCCGGTGTCACCTCCCCCTGCCCGGTGTGCGCCACCTCCCCCTGCCCGTGTGCGCCACCTCCCCCTGCCCGGTGTCACCTCCCCCTGCCCGGTGTCACCGCCCCCTGCCCGGTGTGCACCACCTCCCCCTGCCCGGTGCCACCTCCCCCTGCCCGGTGCCACCTCCCCCTGCCCGGTGTGCACCACCTCCCCCTGCCCGGTGTCACCTCCCCCTGCCCGGTGTGCGCCACCCTCCCCCTGCCCGGTGTGCGCCACCTCCCCCTGCCCGGTGTCACCTCCCCCTGCCCGGTGTCACCGCCCCCTGCCCGGTGTGCACCACCTCCCCCTGCCCAGTGCCACCTCCCCCTGCCCAGTGCCACCTCCCCCTGCCCGTCTCACCTCCCCCTGCCCGGCGTGCACCACCTCCCCCTGCCCGGTGCCACCTCCCCCTGCCCGGTGCCACCTCCCCCTGCCCGGTGTGCACCACCTCCCCTGCCCGGTGCCACCTCCCCCTGCCCGGTGCCACCTCCCCTGCCCGGTGCCACCTCCCCCTGCCTGGTGCCACCTCCCCCTGCCCGGTGCCACCTCCCCCCTGCCCGGTGCCACCTCCCCCTGCCCGGTGTGCACCACCTCCCCCTGCCCGGTGTGCACCACCTCCCCCTGCCCGGTCTCACCTCCCCCTGCCCGGCGTGCACCACCTCCCCTGCCCGGCGTGCACCACCTCCCCCTGCCCGGTGCCACCTCCCCCTGCCCGGTGCCACCTCCCCCTGCCCGGTGTGCACCACCTCCCCCTGCCCGGTGTCACCTCCCCCTGCCCGGTGTGCGCCACCTCCCCCTGCTGAGTCAACTACATTGTAAGACTTAGGACGCCGCTGTTGCCCCAAACCCACACACAGGAGCTGGGACCCGCGGGTGACACTGCGCGCGTCTCCATCGGGGCCACGTGTCCCGCTCTGAAGAGGCCAAGGGGGCAGCGGGGCTCTTGGGGACGGGACGGGCGATGGCCCCTCCTGGAACGGCCAGCCCTGACCACCCTGGTCTGCTTCGGTGGCGGATGACACGGAGCCACGCGTCCTGGGAAGAGCTGGCGGGCGGGGGTGGTTTCTCCCCCACGGAGCACCCCCACGGCAGCAGGAAAAGGCCAGACCTCCAGTCACAAGCCGTAAACTTCCTGTGCATCTAAACAGTGCAGACCCGCGCGCCCGCCGCCCACCTGCGTCCTGCCGCAGGCACGGAACGGTCACGCGGCCGCCGGGTAAACACGGGGCTCCCCGGCCTCGGCCTCCAGACAGGCCCACGGGTCCCGGCCCAGCCGTGGACACGCCAGGCCCGGTCCTCCACCACACCCTTGCCCTCCGCCGCCCTGGGGAAATGAGCAACACCGGATAGAGCCGGCGGGACCCCGGCGTCCGGATGCCCCCCGTCCAGCGCTGTTTATGTTTGAGCCCGTCTTGGAAGAAAAATGTGAGAATGTCTTTTCAAAACATGGTGGCCAGCGAGGCCCAGGGCCCGGGAGGCCGAGCACAATAGCCACGGAGGGCGGGCACCGGGCGGAAGGATAGGGCTGGGCACCGCCCGCCAAGGGCTGGAGGGGGACAGGCTCACCCCCACCCCCGCCACTCGAAGCACCCCAGTGCTCTGCCCCACCTGCACAGGGAAGGCCACGAGGGGCCGCTGGTAAGGGCCGCCCACCAACGTCCCGGGAAGCAGGGGTTTTCCTCCACCGGAGAGGGAAACGGCTCCAAGACAGGGGTGCGATGTACTCGGTGCTCCGTGGCTCAGTGCTCCATGGCTCAGTGCTCCATGGCTCGGTGCTCCATGGCTCGGTGCTCCGTGGCTGCGCTGGCCGGCCCCTCTCCTGTGGAAGAGACCGGCACTGCCAGGACAGCAAGCTAGAAACCCACGGCTCCTGTGACTCTATAGGCACACGGGGCCACTTCCCGTGTCCATCGCGGCAGGGGCCCGCCGCCCAAGTTAGCAACTGAGAGAAAGAAAGCGGCCCCGTGGCCGGCTAAGCCACCCCGTCTGACACCAAGGGAACCCCAGGTGGCCCTTCAGGCTGAGCTTGGGACCCACAGACACCACGGTCCGACGGCCCCCGCTCCCAGGGCCCAGCCGGAGGAGGCCCTTGGCTCGTGCAATTCAACAGCTTTCCGAATACACCAGCTCGGTGTCTACAGACGCGCTGGTGCCATGCACAGGAGGGCACACAGGGCGGGGCTCTGCCTTCCCAGAGTCACCCCGGGCCCCCAGGACGGCACGCAGGGCGGGGCTCTGCCTTCCCAGTCACCCCAGGCCCCCAGGACGGCACGCAGGGTGGGGCTCTGCCTTCCCAGAGTCACCTGGGACCCCAGGACGGCACGCAGGGCGGGGCTCTGCCTTCCCAGAGTCACCCGGGACCCCAGGACGGCACGCAGGGCGGGGCTCTGCCTTCCCAGAGTCACCCGGGACCCCAGGACGGCACGCGGGGGGCGGGGGGGCTCTGCCTTCCCAGAGTCACCCGGGCCCCTCCAGCTCTCGGGCACAGACATCAGAACTCCGAGTCTGCGTGGCCCCCAGCCTGTCCCTCTGCCCCCCTGAGGGCGGGGGAGGAGGGGCCGCCCACCCCGGGGTCCTGCACAGACGCAGGGTGTTCGAGGGGCGCAGGGGCCAGGGCCACGTGAGAGCCCTTTGCCCTCATCCGTGCATCCAGCGGCTGACGGGGCCCTCGGGGAGATGCCACTCGTTTTACTATGAGACTATTCCCGGGATCTCTTTGAGACGAATTTGCTGTACTGATTATGCGTATATCTTTATGAACAAATGACCATGTTTTTACCTGTCAGTAGATAGACGGATAGATGATAGGTAGGTAGGTGGATAGGTGGATGGATAATAGGGAGTGGGCAACAGGTCTGACAAGACGCGTCCTCACTACCTGTGTGTGTAACTGTAACCCCTCTGAACATCACCTTGGCAATCAAATTAACATTTTTTAAATGGATAGCTAGATCGTAGCACGAGGGTTTGAACTCGGGGCTTCCTGGTGGGTCGGGCGCTCGAGCACGTGAGCCCTGCCTTTTCTGCTTTGCTGATGTGTCAGGCAGGCCGGGCCCGCGGGGCGGCGGGAAGGGGCGGAGTGGACGGGGAGGCACGTTGGGGTGGGCGAAGCCCCCGGGAGCTCAGGGAAGCCGGGGTGGCCGGGGTCGTGCGCCCACCGGGCAGCCGGGCCGGGCGTCGCCCCAGCTCCACTCCACAGCCAGAGACAGACAGGGCCGCACCGCGCCCAGGCCGCCCCCACGCCAGGGGACTCATCCTGTGTGCGCATGTCCCTGGGAGGCCGCTCCATCCTCGGGCCCCTGGAGTCCCCTCCCCGCCTGCGCCCAAAGGAACTTGGAGCTGAGCTAACCCAGAGCCCCCTGAGCCGGGAGGGCAGCTCACCGGGAAGGCGGGGCGACTGGTGTGAGGGCACACAGGGGATCAGAGCCAGACCAGGGTCTCCCGGCGGACGGTCTCCGCCCACTCGGGGGGGGGGGGGGACATCCTGGGGGCTCTGGGGGCCGCCATGGGCAGGGTGGGGGGGCACGGGCTGGAACAGACTCGCCAGACCTAAAACCTCCAGACACCATTCCCGCGAGAGGAAAAACCCAAGACAGGCGCGGGCAAGGAGGGGGAAGCCCTGCGGGCCAGGCGGGGCCCAGGCGGGCACGGCCTCCCCCGCTGTTGGGAGCCGGCTGCCCCCTGCTGGACGCAGAGGGAGTGGCAATGCGGAGCCCTCGGCCGGCCCCGCCCCTGCCGCGGGGGGGGGGGGGGGCGGGCTCTGCTTTGGGGAGTGGTGGGGGCCCCACTGTCACTCAGCCCACGGGATCCAGAAGCGCTCCCAGAGCGTGGTGGGAGCCAGGCGTGCCCCCCCAACCCCCCCCCGCCCTCCCGGCCTGCGGGGCACAGAGGCAGGACGCCGGCCGGCCCCCACCAGCCTGCTCGGCGGGGTGCGAAGGATAAAGTAAACCAAGGAAAGCTCAGCCGCCCCCGAAGACACGAGACACGCCACCGAGTCACACAGACGCAGCTGCCCGCCGCGGGGACAGCCCTGCCTCCCCCTTGCTGGGAGCCTCCTGACTTCCCAGTCTCAGCACCTGCGTGATGCTGCGGAGTGTGCGGAGAAAACTTCTAGAAGCTTCCAAACCCTCAATGGGGAAGCCAGCTTCACCTGGTGTCTTCTGGGAAAGCTATGCCAGTCTCACCCGCCATCTCTCTCCTCCGCCCCGCGATCCACCCAGACCCCGCCATCCCCCCCACCGTCCACCCAGACCCTGCCATCCCCCCCACAGTCCACCCAGACCCCACCACTCCCCCCCACCATCCGCCCAGACCCCGCCACTCCCCCCCACAGTCCACCCAGACCCCGCCATCCCCCCCACCGTCCACCCAGACCCCGCCACTCCCCCCCACAGTCCACCCAGACCCCGCCATCTCCCCCACCATCCGCCCAGACCCTATCACTCCCCTCCCCACTGTCCACCCAGACCCTGCCACTCCCCCCCACAGTCCACCCAGACCCCACCACTCCCCCCCACCATCCGCCCAGACCCCGCCACTCCCCCCCACAGTCCACCCAGACCCCCACCACTCCCCCCACCATCCACCCAGACCCTGCCACTCCCCGACCTACAGTCCACCCAGACCCCGCCATCCCCCCCACCGTCCACCCAGACCCTGCCATCCCCCCCACAGTCCACCCAGACCCCACCACTCCCCCCCACCATCCGCCCAGACCCCGCCACTCCCCCCACAGTCCACCCAGACCCCGCCATCTCCCCCACCATCCGCCCAGACCCTATCACTCCCCTCCCCACTGTCCACCCAGACCCTGCCACTCCCCCCCACAGTCCACCCAGACCCCACCACTCCCCCCCACCATCCGCCCAGACCCCGCCACTCCCCCCCACAGTCCACCCAGACCCCACCACTCCCCCCACCATCCACCCAGACCCCGCCACTCCCCGACCTACAGTCCACCCAGACCCCGCCACTCCCCCCCACAGTCACCCAGACCCCGCCATCCCCCCCACCGTCCGCCCAGACCCCGCCACTCCCCTCCCCACCGTCCACCCAGACCCCACCATCCCCCACAATCCACCCAGACCCCACCATCCCCCCACAATCCACCCAGACCCCGCCATCCCCCCCACCATCCGCCCAGACCCCACCACTCCCCTCCCCACCATCCGCCCAGACCCCACCTATCTCCCCCACAGTCCACCCAGACCCCACCACTCCCCCCCACCGTCCACCCAGACCCCGCCATCCCCCCCCCACAGTCCACGCAGACCCCGCCATTCCCCTCCCCACCGTCCACCCATGATCTGCAAAGGCCTCAGAGTCCAAGGCCACCGCTGCCCTCACCCCGCTTCCTGTCAGGAAGGCCCTGCCTCCCTCCACTCAAGCACCAGTGACAAATGTCAACCATCTGACCCCGGGGCAGGGTCAGAGGCCAGCAGCAGGCACCGGGGGCTGGGCCAGGCAGGGCCGCAGCCTCGGCCTGGAGAGCGGAAGGCCTGCTCGGCCCAGGGCCCTAGCTCAGCACATTGCAGGGCCGGGGGAGCCGCGGGGCCTCTCCCTTAGGGGGGGGGGGGGTGGCCAGCAGGAAATGCAGACCCAGGCAGGCTGGGCCCCCTCACGCCAGGGCTGCAGGGCTGCTGGGCCCCCTCTGCCCCCGGGGCAGCAGAACGCACCCGCGAGTCCCGGTCACCCCCAGGGGTCTCGGGATCATTCCCAGCCCCCTGTGTTTCCCAGAGTCCACAGAGGTGCAAGTCTCTCCCGACCCGGGGCAGTACTGGCCCAGCCACTTCTGGGGCCTTGGGGGTCCAGCGGACAGGGCACTGGGGAGATCGCCATGACGCCGTGGAGCCCAGGGAGCCACGGCCACGCTTCACCTCCGTGGCCCACGTGGGCCTCGTGGCACCTGGCCAAGTCCACTCAGAACCAACAGCTGCGTCACCACGCCCCGGGGGAGGGACAGGGGGGCCGCCGCCCGGGCCCCCGTCGGTGGTGACCAGAGACGCACGCTGCAAACACTCGGACTCATGCTGTGCACCACCGTTACACACCGTTAACACGCTCTCAACCCAGGCCACGTGTGCACCTCCTGTTAACACGCTCTCAACTCAGGCCACCTGTGCACCACCATTACACACCTGCTAACATGCTCTCAACCCAGGCCATGTGTGCACCACCATTACACACCTGCTAACATGCTCTCAACCCAGGCCATGTGTGCACCACCATTACACACCTGCTAACATGCTCTCAACCCAGGCCATGTGTGCACCACCATTACACACCTGCTAACATGCTCTCAACCCAGGCCACGTGTGCACCACTGTTACACACCTGTTAACACGCTCTCAACCCAGGCCACGTGTGTACCACCATTACACACCTGCTAACATGCTCTCAACCCAGGCCATGTGTGCACCACCGTTACACACCCATTAACACGTTCTCAACCCAGGCCACGTGTGCACCACCGTTACACACCTGTCAACACGCTCTCAACCCAGGAAACACCTGTGTGCTGCCAGGCTATCTTTGGTCTCACGCTCTTTTAATAGCTCACCACGTGGCTGGAGCCTGGCACACTGGTGGACACGCGCTGTTTCCGGTTGGGCCGTGGTGGGCTCCCCTGGGTGGGTGGGGTGGCCAGGGCTGGATGGGGTGGACGAGGTGGGTGGGGGGTGGACGGGGGGATGGGGTGGGTGGGGGTGGGGTGTGACGCGGTGGACGGGGCGGGCGGGGGTGGGGGCTCCTCTCCTCTCACCCCTGTCCCCTGCACAGCCGGGAGCGGGGCCGTGGTCGGGCACCAGCTGCACGGCCGCCTGCACAGGCGCCATCACAGGTGCTTCCAGAGTGGGCGGAGCGCAGCCCCTCCCGCTCCGGGACTCGCAGTGACTGACAGGTAGGGTGGTGCTGGCGCCCATGGGAAACTGAGGCACTGAAGCCAAGCAACTCCCCTCCGATGGGTGCTCTACAAGCTGGGGTTTGAAACCCAGGCTGCCACATTCTGGGGTCCCTGGGGGAGAAAAGGGGCCTCAAAGGCCACCAAGGCCTAGGGCAGTGCCCTCCTCCCGCGGCCCTCCCCCCGCCCCACCCCAGCCTCCTCCCTCCCAGTGGCTGGTGGCTCCGGTGCAGGCTGACCTCCAGCGCCCGCCCTGCCCACAGCTACAGCGTGGGGCCATAATTAGCTCCCTTCAGCACTTTCCAGGAGAGGAAAGCACATCTCAAAGGCTGACATCTGAATGCGGAGGAGGAAGGGGTGCGGGCGGGCGGGCGCCGGGCACCCGGGCTCCCGGGGAGCCGGAGGGCCGGAGCCAGGGCTGGGGCTGGGCGGGGGGTGGGGTGGGGGGGCTCCCGGAGAGCCAGAGCCAGGGCTGGGGCGGGGGGGGGGAGGGCTGCTCCCGGAGGGGTGGGGCGGGGAGGGGGCAGGGACGGGGGCCTCTGGGAACTAGGCGTGGCCGGCCCTGCAGGTTACTGCGGGTGGAGAGCCCTGGAGTCGGGCACTGGGTTCCGGCCCAGGACCCTGAGAGTCAGGCCTGGGAACTGGGCTGGGCTGAGGCCGGTGCTCAGAGACCAAGCTCAAGCACCCAGCGCCCGGCAGTTAGCACGCACCCGCCGCCGCCGCCACAGGGCTCGGGGCTCAGGGCCTCTCCCGGGGCGGCGCAGATGCTGCCGTGAAGCCTCCCGACAGGACGTCTGGAATGAAAGCACGTGGATCTGCCGGGGATCCCCGGGGTGGCGGCGGGGGCTCGAGGCTGCCCGGCGCGTGGCTGCTCCGCCCGGGCGGCGGGACGAACACGGTGACCACGTCCCGACACCTCTCGTCCAGCGCCCCGGCGCCCGAGCCCGGGACGCCCCGGTGTGACCACGCGTCACCAGCTCACTGACAGCACAGAGAACCCCCGCCCTGCCCCCCAGCGCCTGTCCTCAGCGGCCCCCCTTGTCCCCCAAGGGACTCTGGAAGCTGCCTTTGAAGCCAGGCCCACCAAGCACCGCAGGCTTTCCCACCCCACCGCCCCCCCCCCCGACCCCGCCGGCGGGAGAGATCAGATGCCGCATGCAGAGTGGCAGGCCCAAGCTGTGATGGGGAAACTGAGGCTGCGAGGGAGGGGCAGCGCCACACCTGGGTCCACCCCCACGGACAGCCCCTGGAATCCCATGACAGCACCCGGAAATGTGGGCCGCACTGCGCACGGCCCCCCAACGGGCCCTGCCTGGACTGGTGGGTGCCCCAAAGGACAGGGGCCAGCGCAGCAAGAGCCTTCCTCCAGCAGCTCCGGATGTGTGTGGAGGCCGGGCCGGCTGGGCTGGGGGCCCCGGGGGCCCTGACTGTGGCCAGCCAGGGGTCACAGCCACGGGAGGCGGGGGGCTGAGAGGGGCCGGCTGGGCTGGGGGCCCCGGGGGCCCTGACTGTGGCCAGCCCGGGGTCACAGCCGCGGGAGGCCGGGGGGCTGAGGGGGGCCGGGGTACAGGTAGAAGTGCAGGCTGGGAAGCGAGCTGATGCTTCAGGCTCCACTCATCCTCCGCCTCCCTGTTTGGGGCTCTCCCGGGCACCAGGCACCTGCCTGGTTCTGTGGGTGCTGACTGTGCTCCTCAACCCCACACTGTCTTAAGTCCTTTGCCAAACCGTGCCCAGACTCTACCCTAAAGTACAGGACTGTGGGCGGGACTTCCTGTGGGCGGGACTTCCTGTGGGCAGGACTTCCTGTGGGTGGGGCCACTACGGTAGGGCTTTCTCACTACATCCCCCATGGGGTTCAGCCAGGGCGACTCGCAGGGGCCCCTCACTGTGCCTAGCTGTGTGTGCCCGCTGCCTCGCCGCCTTCAAGTTGCCTGGGGGACACCCGGGCAGCACCCAGGCCCGGGGCCCCACGCGGCCGCCCCCACCCGGGCTTCCCGCCACGTCCACAGCTTGGGACTTGAGCTCCACCCTCCCCCTCCAAGCGGGAGAGGACACGGGGGCGGGGGAGGGAGCTGGCTTCCCGCCTGACCTTTGCCCTCTCTGCCCACCCTCCATGCCGGAGCCGCAGAGTCCCACTCTCCCCCCACCTGTGCCCAGCAGGCCGAGGGAGGCCGCACACCTTCTCCACGGGATGGCGCAGCCACGCGGGGGGCCAGGACCCGGCCACTGCGCCGCCCCTCGCACACAGGGCCGGGCGGAGTGAGGCCCCGCCACAGCGACGACCAGACCAGCAGAGCCACCCTGGCCAGGACAGCCTGCCACAGCCGTCACCACGCACTGGGTGCTGGGCTGAGTCCTCCTCCAGCACGCACTGGGTGCTGGGCTGAGTCCTCCGCCAGCACGCACCGGGAGGCTGTGGCCCGCTCCAGGGCTCCCCGACGGGGACGGTCATTACCCCACTCGTGGAGTGGCGAAGGCGGCAGACCCGCTCCCTTGCCCTGTGTGGCTGCCTTCCGCCACCCAGCGCCCTGGACCCGGGAGGCCGCCACCCTCCCACCGCCCACCGCCCTGATGCCACCCGAGGCTGGTGTGGGGGTGGGCGCCGGCCCTGGCCGCCGGCTCTGCCCCCCATCGGCCCTGGCAGGGCACCTGGGCGGTGCCCGCTGACGCTGCAGAAGCCGCCGGGCCGGCGTGGGCTGGAGCGCGCGGCTCCCGGCCTGGCCCGCCGCCCGGCCCTGCCAGGAAGAAGGCCCGCCCGCCGCCGGCCTCCCACGGCGGAGGTGCTCCCTCCCGGCGGCCAGGCCTCCTCCCCCAGGTGGGCCCCCCCCGCCCCACACACGCCCACGGCGCAGCGCCGGGCGCCCAGACTGCAGCCGTCTCAAGCTTTAGATAAAGCTGGCCGCCGGGCAGAAAGCCAGGAGGCGTCATCCCACGGACACCCGCGCCGGACGGGCGGCGTCCACACCCTCACACAGGGCCACGCAGGGCCACACGGGGCCACGCACGACCATGCAGAGCCGCACAGGGCCACGCAGAGCCGCGCAGGACCACGCAGGGCCACACAGGGCCGCACAGGGCCACACAGGGCCACACAGGGCCGCACAGGGCCGCGCAGGGCCACACAGGGCTGCACGGGGCCTCGCAGGGCCACGCAGGGCCACGCAGGGCCACACAGGGCCACGCAGGGCCGCACAGGGCCGCGCAGGGCCACACAGGGCCACAAGGGCCACGCAGGGCCACACAGGGCCGCGCAGGGCTGCGCAGGGCCACACAGGGCCACAAGGGCCACGCAGGGCCGCACAGGGCCGCGCAGGGCCACACAGGGCCACAAGGGCCACGCAGGGCCACACAGGGCCGCGCAGGGCCGCGCAGGGCCACACAGGGCCACAAGGGCCACGCAGGGCCGCACAGGGCCGCGCAGGGCCACACAGGGCCGCACAGGGCCGCGCAGGGCCACACAGGGCTGCACGGGGCCTCGCAGGGCCACGCAGGGCCACGCAGGGCCACACAGGGCCACGCAGGGCCGCACAGGGCCGCGCAGGGCCACACAGGGCCACAAGGGCCACGCAGGGCCACACAGGGCCGCGCAGGGCTGCGCAGGGCCGCACAGGGCCGCACAGGGCCGCGCAGGGCCGCACAGGGCCACGCAGGGCCGCACAGGGCCACGCAGGGCCACACAGGGCCACACAGGGCCACACAGGGCCGCACAGGGCTGCACAGGGCCGGGCGTGGGGGCCCCCTGAGCAGCTCCAGCTTCCCGGCAGCCCTGTCCCGCCTCTCCCCTCGGGGATCCAAGGCTCCGGAGGCTGCACAAGTCGGAGCCGAGTGGCTCTGCTTTAAACACGATGCCCCCCCCGCCCCCCAGGACCAGCCCTCCCTCCCCCGCCCCCCAGGACCAGCTCCCCCGCCCCCCAGGACCAGCCCTCCACAGGACCTTCCCTGACCCCTGACCTAAGCAGGACCCCCTTCCCCCTCCGTGTCTGCTTCGGCACGCTGAGGTGTGCGTGCACATGTGTGTGTGCGTGCGTGCGCGTGCGTGCACGCGTGTGAGCTGCTCCGTCGTCTCCCTCGGCTCTCCAGCGGCGGATGGTTGGGCCGGGCTCTGGCACTACGCCCCCCCCCCACGTGTGGCTGAAGGAGAGATGGGTTCCCGGCCCAGCCCGGCCCCCGCCTCCCGCCTGGCCTGCAGATAAGGCGACTCCAGCCTTTGATCAGCGGCGTGGAGGCCTCTGGCTCCGAGGGCCCAGGCTCTGGGAGGAGCCAACTGACGCCCAGACTCGGACTGCACCCCGCGTGCGGCTGCTGCGGGCCTGGGACCGCCTGGGGGGCTCCGAGCCCCCCCAGGGCAGATCAAAGGCTGTCCTGGGGTGGGGGCAGCCCTGGTCCCCAGGGAGGCGGTGATAACTGCTCTAATGACACTCGGGGGACCCCCCCAAGCCCCCAGTCTCCCTCAAGTCCACACCTCCGCAGAGTAGCTGGCTTCCAGGGCTCCAAGGGACCCCCGGAACCTCACAGGACACTGCAAGGGTCATGGTGAAGGTCAGCGCTCACACTGGCGCAAGGCCCTGGAGAACTCAGACGGCACCCACCGGGCACAGAGCCAGTCAGTCCCCGCTCACTCCATGGCGCCTACCCCACAGAAATACAGCTGAAGGTCACCACAAGGTAGGTGCTAGGTGTGTGCTAGAATGTTCCTAGGCCCACACACAATGTGCTCGAGTTGCAGTAGACGCAAACCGGGTGCTACTCAGACACCATCTGCAGTGAGACTGGCAAGCAAGCCCCCATGAATGGAATACGCTACAGCCCTGAAAACTAACAAGGCCCTGTGAATGAAATATGCTACAGCCCTGAAACAAGCACTCTTACCATAGCTGTGTGTAACAAGGAGCCAGAATCTCACAGCCTGGCCAGGTCCCATCCTGTCCCTCTCTGGGAAAGGGGTGAGGAGGGCCCCACAGCCCAGAGCGCCCCCCCCCCAGCGTGAGTCCTTCCGCTCCTGTCACAGGCTGTCTAGACGGGGTAGCTGCAGCAGTGTCTGTCCTGTGATGCTGTCTGGGCAGGAGAAATAAGCGCCCAGCGCAGCCCCACACCCTCCTGAAAGTGGCCAGGGCGCGAGGTGCCCTCGGGGCCAGTGCACTCTGGAAAATGCCCGGGGCGGACAGCCAGATCCGCCAGGTTTGCCCCTGGGTGGCCGGGACGGGCAGCCCCCGGCTCCCTCTGAAATCCCAGCGCCAACACGGATTCCAAAGCCACGTGGTGCAGATCTCTGGCTGTGAGGTGCCAGTCAGCTCTGGGGAGGGGGCCCGGGGACCCCAGGAAGGACCGGGGTGATGGATCACTCGCCTGAACGTCCGGCGGGCCAGCTGCTGCCGCCGGCGGGAGTCTGGGAGCTCGGGCGGATGGAGGGTCGGAGCCCCCGCAGGGTCCCCCCAGTCTTGTCTAACTTCTCTCACGGCCCAGCTCTCTCTAGGGTAAGCACCCTAAAAGGACAGGGCGTGGTCCTCCCGACCTGGCCTCATTTCCGGGGTCACCTCGCCCCAGGGGAGGCCACAGGGCTCGCTCCTCGCACGCCAGCCGGCATCCCGGCCGGGGCCCCCGGCCCCCCGGAGACCCCCGAGGGCAGGCGGGGCGGAAGGGCCGGGAGTTCTAGGTGATTTCCAGGCTCGGAGCACAACCCTGCACCCTTCCCATGCGGAGAAACCGCATGGCCGCCGGCCAGCCGCTGCCCAGCAGAGGTCATCGCCGACGGGGCGGCCCCTGAGAAGAGGGGGTGCAGCCTCCGCACCCCCCCCCGGGCAGCGGGGAGACGGGACACCGCCGCCAAGTCCAGGGGGGGCACTCCGCTCACGGTGGCCTGGGCGGTGGCCTGGACGGGAGTCCCCAGGGGGCGAGTGAGGCCCCGTCCCCTCCCCCCGTGCCCTCCCCCCCCCCGTGCCCTCCTCCCCCGTCCCCTCCCACCCGACCGCACTGGAGCGGGCGCCTGACCTGCAGCCCGGGCCGCAGCTGCGCCCCGTCCAGCCCACCTTCCCCCTCCGCCTGACCCAGGGCGGGGCGGGGCTGCACACCCCCGGGTCAGGCTGCACACCCGGGCCTGCCTCGGGGTCTCCAGACACGGGGGACAGCTGGGGGCTGCTGCCCGCCGCCGCTGGGAATGGCCAGGGCCACGCCACTGCCGCACCTCCCCAGCCAGGACGGCTGAAGCCCCGCTCTGAGCCGACCCCTGGGTCCTGGCTGATTCCTCGGCCCCGGGCCGCGCCCCGGGTCCCCAGAGAGCCTTCCGTGCCCCCCGCGGGACGGGGCATCTCCAGCAGCCCCTCTTCTCTCCACACCCTCGCCGGTCAGACCAGACCAAGCCACCCGCCCAGCCGGGCTGCGTCCGCGAGGACCCGCTTTCCAGCGCCGCGTGTCCCGGGCCCCAGGGGGCTCGCCCAGCTTTGGAACCCCAATCTGCCTTAGGGTGTCCCTCACAGGCCCCGGCCCGCGGGTGACGTCTCGGGGCTCAGAGCGAGTCACCTCCCAAGCTGGGCTCCCCGCCCCCCAGGCCTCCGACCGTGGGGGGCTCTGCTCACCCACCGGGCCCGCCGGGACCTCGAGCCCCCCGTGGTGAGGCGCGGCGTGCGGCGTGATCACGCGTGGTGTGACGCGGTGACGCGGACGGGACGTGGGACGTGGCCGCAGGTGACGTCCCTGCGCCTTCAACCCCAACCGACGGAGAGTAGCACCCGGCAAGCCCCGGGCAGCCCCTCCAGAGCCCCTTCCCACCTCCACAGCCCAGCGCCGCTCCATGCAGCCCCCCACGGCCCCCCATGACCCCCCACGACCTCCCACGGCCCCCCAGACATCTCACAGCCCCCCATGGCCCCCCATGGCCCCCCACGACCTCCCACGACCTCCCACGGCCCCCACGACCTCCCACGGCCCCCCACGGCCCCCCACGGCCTCCCACGGCCCCCCACAGCCCCCCACGACCTCCCACGGCCTCCCACGGCCCCCCACGACCTCCCATGGGCCTGTCTCACCCCAGATGGGAGGAAGAGAAGCTGCTGGCGTTTCTCCAGGGAAAGAACCCCCATTCAGGCCCCACAACCAGAACAGGTGCCCAGAAATGGGGTGCGGTGGAAGAAGGGGAGACCCGAGACACCCCCGGGGCCGCCCCGAACTTGGCCCACGGGGCTCTGGGGGGTGGCGCGCCGCGCGTTGCCCGGCCCGGCGGCACGGAGCGCGCTGCGCGGCCCGGCGCCTGGGAAGGGAGCTGCGGCGGCCTTGCTCCGGGCCCCGCTCCGGAAGCCCAGCCACGCCCGGCGTCCCCCGTGCCCTCCCTGCCGGGAGCCGGGTCCAGACCCCAGCTCCTTCCGCACACAGCCCCCAGGGGAGGCCGGGGTGCAGCCGCGGGGCCCGCCGGGACCTGGGGCGTCCAGACGGAGGGGCCTGCGTGGCAGGCGGGCGGGTGGAATTGAGCATCGCGGAGAAGCCGGCGTGGGGGAGGCAGAAAGAAGCTGGCTCTGATGGAAAGCAGAGTGGAGGGGGAGGGCGGGAGGGAGGGCAGCTCTCACAAGGTGCGTGGGGATGAAGGCCGCCCTGGCACCCACTCCCTTCTCCACGCTCCCCAGAGAGGAGCCGGAGGAGCCGGCACCCCACCACAGGGGGCTGACATGGCCGCAGCGCTGGGAGGGCCAGGCGGGCCAGGCGGGGGGGGCGGCGGCTGGCGCTGGGGTTCAGAGGCCGGGGTCAGGACTCGCTGGGGCGAGGGCCCGTGAGGACCGGGCGAGGGGCCCCGTGAGCGGGGGGGGGGGCTGTGAGGACTGGGCGAGGGGCCCCGTGAGCGGGGGGGGGGGGCCGTGAGGACTGGGCGAGGGGCCCCGTGAGCGGGGGGGGGGCTGTGAGGACCGGGGGAGGGGCCCCATGAACAGGGGGGGCCCCGTGAGGACTGGGCGAGGGGCCCCGTGAGCGGGGGGGTGGCCCGTGAATGGGGGGACCCCGTGAGGACCGGGGGAGGGGCCCCGTGAGCGGGGGGGGGGCCGTGAGGACTGGGGAAGGGGCCCCGTGAGTGGGGGGTGTCTTGAGCCCCACAAGCACAGCAAGCACGTGGTGCGTAGCCTCCCGTCAACCCCATGGCCACGGAGGTGCCCACGGGGACCCCGCCCCACAGCAGGCCTTCAGGGAGGCAAGGGGGAGGGGGCCCCCATCGGGGGGGCGGCGCGGCCGTGGCCCCATGGCCCCGTCCAGGATAGAAGACTCTGGAAGCCCCAGCCCCTCCCCTGTGACCCTGGCACCCCCAGCCGCGTC
The DNA here is from genome assembly GCF_023159225.1 of Perognathus longimembris pacificus. Taxonomy (NCBI): domain Eukaryota; kingdom Metazoa; phylum Chordata; class Mammalia; order Rodentia; family Heteromyidae; genus Perognathus; species Perognathus longimembris. The sequence goes on from NC_063170.1 coordinate 2,175,299, forward strand.
CTGCTGGGGCCCTGGGAGCCGCGCGGGACCCCGGGTTCCCAGTGAATTCAAAGGCCCGAGCCGCTGGGCTCCCGGGGGGCCGCGCAGCAGGAAGGCCGCCCTCCCCCTCCGCCCCCCCCCCGCCTGCCCACCCGGCCGGCCCGCGCCAGGCGCCTTCGCCAGAGGCCGCCTTGGTCCGGGCCGTGGGGCTGGGAACCGAGCGCACTTCCTGGAAGCCCAGAAGCCGCCTGCAGAACAAAGCCCAGCGCTGCCTGGAACGCCAGGGGCTCAGCGCGCGGGGGCGGGGGGAGGGGGAGGGGGAGGGCTGAGATGCAGCCCGCCCCCGGCCGCCACCTCCCCCCACGGCACCCACACCCCACGGCCCTCCGGAGGGGACCCTCGCCAGGAGGAGGGCCACCAGCCCGGGCGTGGGCAAGGCCCCGGGGCGCTGTGCGGCTGGGAGGGTCCAGGCAGGGCCGGGGCGGCCTCCCCCCCACCCCACCCCACCCCAGCGCTCACTCCCTGACCCCCAACCTGGGCAGTGGTCAGGACAGGGTGACCTTTAGGAAGGAGAGACAGCACCCCAATGTCTACGCCTCAGAGGAGGGAAGGGAGAAGGAAGGAGAAGGGAGAGAGGAAGAGGAGGAGGAGGAGAGGACGAAGCGGGGGGGCCGGGGAGGGCCCGCCTCTGTCTGCTCCCCGCAAAGGTGCAGAGGGAGGACCAACACCAGGCGCGCACCCGGCTGGACACTGACCGCCCGTCCAGCCAAGATCCGCGCAGAGCCGCAGCCTGGCCCAGCCCCGAGAGACCCGGGGAGACGCAGGGAGCGGTGGGGAGACGGAGGCCCCCACAGAGGGCACAGAGGAGGGCTCCGGGGCCGCAGGGACCCCTAGACGGCCGCTATGTAACCCACGCCTCACACCTGAGCCAGAGGAAGGCCACGTCTTTGTGTCTAAGACGGGGACGCTCAGGCCAGAGCCACGGGTCATTGCCAAGCCCCCCGCCCCCCCCATCTGCCCTTCTCCAGTCCAAACTACTCGTCCTACGCGTGAGAACACGGAGGCCCAGAGAGGAAGTGCGCGCTGCCCAGGGCGCCCAGCAGGACTCGCCGGCGGGTCCCCCGGGCTGTTCCCCAGGGGCGCCCAGCAGGACTCGCCGGGGGGCTGCTCCCCAGGAGTTCAGCTCAGGCACCAGCCGCGTCCGACTCCGCGGCTGCAGATCGTGCAGGACGCGGAGTTGTAAGCATGTATTGCAAAAAAAAAAAAAAAATCCAAGATGGGTGTTCCGGGCCCCCGTGGGCAACCTGAGGGCGTGCACTGAGGTCGGAACCGCCTCAGGCCCGCGTGGGAAGGGGGGGGACGGGGGTCCTCGGCCAGGCGGCCGCTCTGCTCGCCGTGTCCTCCTCCCATCTGGACACTAGAGGGAGCCACAGCCCCAGAGACCCATCCGGAAGCCACCAGACGGGACGGCTACCTGTTCACCAGCAGGGAGGCCCGTGCCCCCTCTCACCCCGCCCTGGGCCCCCACACCCGTCATGGGTGCAGTGGGCACCCTGAGCAAGGACTGACCCCCACCCTACTGCCCCAGGCGCATGCAGACACGGGGCGGGGCAGCTCACCTCGGCCCAGCTGCCGTCCATCCACCGTGGGCCCGAGGACAAGCCCCCACTTCCTAGACCGAGGGGCGCTGCCAGTCACCTCGGCCTCCTGGCTCAGACCCCACACCAGCCTGGTCCCGAACCCCCGCCCCGCACAAGCTCCAAACCCGCGCGGGGGGGTCTGTGCCCCTCGCTGCTCCTCACTAAACGCCCCCCGCCTGCTGGCCGTTGATCTCAAGCAGCAGCCCCCGCCTGTCCCGCCCGTTCCTGCTCCGCCCTCCTCCACTTTCCTAACGCTCCACACCTGGGCTTCCCGCGGCCCCCGAAGGGCTTGGAGCCCCCGGCCCCATCCATGCTGCCCGCTGTGGCGGGGCCCATGGACCGACGGCCAAGGAGACGCGGAGATTGCAACTTAAGAAAGATCGTATTGAGTGGGAAAATACTGGCGCAGCAGGAGCGCGGGTCCAGATCTCAAGCGCAGTCCCGGGCCATCTCAGAAGGAAGGCGGCTGCTTCCAGACCCCAACCCACAGGAATCGCCCCTGTAGCCTAACTAGAGGGGCTCGTTACCTCCCAGAGGCGTGCCCCACAGGGACTTGATACAGGTGTGATCAACACGGAGCAAAGCAAGCTGGGTGAGGACAACCGCGTAGCTTTACAGGGGCTTGATACCGGTGTGATCAACACGGAGCAAAGCAAGCTGGGTGAAGACAACCGCGTAGCTTTACAGGGGCTTGATACCGGTGTGATCAACACGGAGCAAAGCAAGCTGGGTGAAGACAACCGCGTAGCTTTGCAGCACGGGCCGGCTTCAGAAAGGTTTTACGTTGAACTTGACAGAACAGTGAGAGGAGAGTTCCGCCCTGAGCACTGCAGAACGGTATTTGCGGTGCTTTGCTGTTGAAAGCTAGCATGGCAACGGATGAATCGACTTCATCGCCCCGCCACACCGTGGGAACGTCGGGAAAACGGGAGGAAGGGGTTGCCCTGTCCCTCCGCTGCCCCGCGACGCCGGAGCCGCCGGCGAGTCACGCCGCCACGGGTTGCCGTGCCTGCAGGTGAGGGCTGGAGCCGTGGCAGCCATCTCGGGCCGCCCGGGGGACACAGCCGAGGGCCGTGTGCGGAGCAGCGTGCCCGGTCCCTCGCCGCGTCTACCCTGCAGCCCCCGCCTGGAACCTGCTGCCGCGTGAGCTGACTCAGCTGGCCTCCCGTGGGCCGGCCTTCCGGGATTTGCAGCGGAAAGTTCTCCGCTGGGCTTGAGGAACCTTTCCCGGGCGGCCGGGTGCCCGGTGCAGCCTGGGGCCCCCAGGGGGCCCCGCCATCCTCTGGGCCGGAGCACGGCCGGCACCCTCTGTGACGAGGAACGCCTCGTCCTCCGGTCCGCCGGGCTCTGTAGGCGGGGGGCTCCACCCCAGCCGTCGGGCGAGGGGTTCAGAGGCCCCGTGGGGGGGGGCGGCGGGGCTTCTCGCGCCCCGTGGAAACCGGCGCACTGGGGCCCGCCGGGGCGCGGTGCCTCCCGCCCTCCCCCCCCCCCCCCCCGCACGGCGTCTCCGCAGCCAGGACCCGGGGCCACCGCGACCCCGTGTCGGGACCGCCGGGCCCCGTGGGAGCGGGCCCAGTGTGAGCTCGGGGCGCTCACACCCCCGACCGGAAGCGGCACCTGGGCCGACTTCTTATATAACTCAGCACCTTCTGTCTCCTCCTGTGGTTGGAGTTTTCTAGAACCCACCAGAAACTTCTTGGTTCATCTTTTGGTTTTGGGGAGCTGTTCTCCACCTTTGAAAGAGGAAACGGCCGGGGGGGGCTCCCGGGGGGCTTGTGCGTGTGTCCTGATGTGGCTGGGACCCCTCAGCAGTGTCGGGGGGCACGGCCCCCCGTGTTCACCGCGGCTCTGCGCGGCCTCTTCCGTGCGGGATCGCTGCGCCCCCCCCCCCCGCAGGGCTGAGGCAGGCGGGGGGAGCCCAGCAGCCCCCCACAGGCGCAGAGGCGAAGGCGGCCTCGGCCCCCCGCGCTCCCCGCCTCGGGCCGCAGGGAGCGGGGCCCGGCCGGCCACGTCCTCAGCGCCGTCCCCAGTGCCACCGGGCGCCCGCGGGGGGGGGGAGGGGAGCGCCGCGACCCACGCCGCCGTCACCGCGCAGACGGACGCCGCGGGGAGCCCGCGTGTCCACGCGAGGGCCACGCGTGCGAGGTGACGCGCCACGCCCCATCCGCGAAGGGTCAGGGGCCGCGTGTCCCGCCTGTCCCGCACCCTCGCATCCGTCCCCAGCCCAGACCGCGCGAGGCCGGGACGCGGCCCCACCCGGCTCAGGAAGGACTCCCGCGTCCCTGCCCTCCCGGGAGCAGCGCCACCAGGGAGGTGGGGGGGGGGGCTACAAGGGTCAGCCTGGCGGGAAGGGGGTGGGGCCCTCACCCCAGCATGCTCTCGCCCCCTCCCCGTTCCCGCCTGGTGTTGGCGGCCCTGGAGGGCGGTGGGGAGCCGGGCGCCCCCCTCAGGCACCCCAGGCCCTGAGTGCGGGGTGGGCCCTGCCGGCCGCCCCCGGGGTTGGGGTGCCGCTCGTGGCACAGCTGTTCTGCACGTGGAGCCTCCAGAGCGCCATGGTCAGAAAGGAAATGAAAGAGAAAGTGGGGCGGCCCTGGCCGCGGGGGCCGCGCCCCTGGTGCCCCGCTGAGCCCGGTGCGGCCCGGTGCCGGCCGAGGGAGGGGCCCCGGGGACGGGGCTCAGCGTGGAGGCCCCAGTGGGCCGCTCCCCCGCTCTGCCCCGGGCACGCACCACCACCGGGCCCCGCTCGCTTTGGGGGGGGGGGGGGCAGCCCTTTGGGACGCTCTTCACTTTTTTGTGCTGGCACTGGGACTTGAACTTGGGGCCCAGGCATTGCCCTGACCCTTAGCTTTTTCAAGGCTGGCGGTGCTCAACCTCATCAGCCACGCCTTCTGACGCTTCTGGCTTTTTGGTGGTTAATGGGAGATAAGGGTATCGAGAACTTTCCTCAGATCTCAGCCTCCTGAGTAGCTGGGATTGCAGGCGGGAGCCCCCAGCCCGCGGGGCTGGCAGGACAGGAAGCGCCTCCCCCGCGCCAGGCGGGCCCCGAGGTCCTCACAGAGCCAGGCCCCCCCAGCTGTCGCCTCCTCCGGCTGGCTCTCCACGGCGTTCCTTAGATCAACAGTCTTTAATCAGATCAATACTGGGGTGTGGCCAGAAGCGTGGTAACAACTGCCGGGTGTACCCCCAGAGCCCCATTCTGTGGGGATCGTGGGGGGGGGCGGGGGAAGCAGACTTGGGCCTCCCAAGGCCCCCCTGACAACCGAGAAGGGGCTGCAGCCTTCCGGAAGTCAGGGACCAGGGCACCCAGGCTCACCCACCACGTGCCAGGTGACGGACGGTCCAGGGAGCGGGAGAAGGTTCTAGAGAGTGAAGATCTTCTCCCACTAGGCCTCAAAATGGCTGCTGAAAAAGCAACGCTGAGACTCCAGGTCCCTTGGAAACGGGGCGGGATCCCGTGAGAAATCTTGGGCTTCCTTCCTCCCTTGCGTTCTCCAGCTTCAGCCCAGGTGGTGAACGCGAGCCCCCGGTGGCGGAGGGGACGCCCCCGCACGACTGCGAGGAGCCGCGGCTGCCCCCCGCCCTGCCAGTGCCCCCGAGGCGTTGGAGCGAGAGCCTTGCCCTATCTCAGCAAGAAGACGGTCCCCCGGCTGACCCGGGCCCGGCCGCGGGGACCTGTCTCTCTCTGTCTCTGTCTCTCTGTATGTCTGTCTCTCTGTCTCTCTGTATCTCTGTCTGTCTCTCTCTGTCTGTCTCTGTCTCTCTGTATCTCTGTCTCTATCTGTCTTGTCTCTCTGTCTCTCTGTCTGTCTGTCTCTCTCTGTCTGCCTCTGTCTCTTTGTCTCTCTGTCTGTCTCTGTCTGTCTCTGTCTCTCTGTCTCTCTGTCTCTGTCTGTCTGTCTCTCTCTCTCTCTCCATTTATCATGCTAGCTTCCTCTCCCTGCAAAGGCCTCCACGATGAGCCCAGGCGAGCACGGTTGGAGCCTGGCTGGGAGCCTGCGCCCTGAGCTTAGCGCTGGCGGTTCCTCCAGCAGCTCTGCTCCACGCTGCAGACAAGAACCAGGGCAAGGACAACCCAGCAGGTCCCTGCAGCTTACGCCTGTAATCCCAGCGGCCGGGAAGGCTGAGAGCTGAGAATCCCAGTTCAAAGAATCAGCCTGGGAAGAAAAGCGTGTGCCTCTTACCTCCCTTTAGCCAGCAAAGCTGTGGAAGTGGAGGTGTGGCTTGCGGGGCGCAGCCCCAGCCTTGGTGGAAAAGCCAAGGGTCAGCGTCCAGACCCCGAGTTCAAGCCAGTGCCAAGTTGCAAACAAATAAAGGACGTTTCGGAAACTGGCTGGGACTTTCCCGCCACGCACGTGCCCTCCGCCCTCGCTCCGTTTCTAGATGCGGAGGCCAAGGACAGGCCGAGGGCCGGACCGGGGGCGTCGGGCGGGTCCCCGAGGGTGCCTGAGAGACCGTGGGGGCCAGCGCATGGCCGCAGAGTCTGGCATGCACGCGCGCACGCGCACACGCACACACACGCGGACGGGGGCAGCCAGGCCGCCCCGGGGCACAGCCCGATTGCTCAACGCCAGGCGCGCACTGCCATCAACGGTCAGCCCTCGTCGGAGCCCACGGCCGCGCCGTCGGCCTCCACTTGCCACAGGCTTTTAATACTTTAGAGAAGTTGGGCTCCTGCCGAGTTCCTCTCCCCCACACTCTTCCTGTGGCTGGTGGGTTCCCACCCCATCCTGGGTGCCGCCCCCCCCGCGTTCATAATCCTTGGGGGGCTCGGCCGTGAGGGAACATGCTGACCCGAGCCCAGTGACCCGCGCCCGCCCCTGAGATCCGCACAGCCGCGCCCTGGGCCCCTCAGGCACCTGGGGCTCCGGGGGGCCCCCATTTCACCCCTCTGTGGGTCTCGGCCTGAACGGTGAGGCCTCCGGGCAGATGGCGGGGTCCCCAGGACCCCCGCCCTCCGCCTGGCCGTGGCCCCCAGGACCTTGGCGGCCCGTGGCAGCCCCCCACGTCGCACGGACCGCCGCTCTGGAATCCGGGTCCGGGCGGCGGCTCCTCTGCAGCGCAGGCGTGGGCAGAGCCGGCGCCGCCTCCGGGCTTCCGGGCACGCGGGCACACGGACACGCGGACACGCGGGCACGCGGACACGCGGACGCGCCTCCACTCCGGGCCCCAGAGCCGGCGCCCGCTGCCCTCCACTCCCTCTCGGCTCTGCTCCCCGGGCCGCAGCGCCCCAGCCCTAGCCCGCCTCCTTCCCTCCCGGGAGGCCTCTGCAAGGACATGGGCCACCGGGCCACCCTGCCAGCTCCCTCCCCAGGGCGGGTGTGGGAGTCGGGCCCGCAAGGGTCGGGTGCAAGGCGGCCTGCCCGGCACACCAACCCCGGGAGACCCACCCAGCCTCCCGGCCCCCCTGCCTAAAATGGGGGTGGGTGGTGGTGACGGTGGTGATGGTGATTGCTATGGTGAGGGTGATGGTGATAACAATGATGGTGGTGATGGTGATGGTGGTGGTGATGGTGGTGGTGGTGGTGATGATGGTGGTGGTAATGGTGGTAGTGGTGGTGGTGCCAGTGGTGATGGTGATGGTAGTGATGGTGGTGGTGGTGGTGGTGGTGCCAGTGGTGCCAGTGGTGATGGTGATTGCTATGGTGAGGGTGATGGTGATAACGATGATGGTGGTGATGACGATGATGGTGGTGGTGGTGATGGTGAAGCTATGGGGAGGGTGATGGTAATGATGATGATGGTGGTGGTAGTGATGGTGATGTTATGGTGGTGATGGTGGTGGTGATGGTGGTGATGGTGGTGGTGGTGGTGATGGTGATGGTGATGGTGATGGTGGTGGTGATGGTGGTAGTGGTAGTGGTGCCAGTGGTGATGGCGATGGTAGTGATGGTGGTGGTGATGGTGTTGGTGGTGGTGGTGATGGTGGTGGTGGTGATGGTGGTGGTGGTGATGGTGGTAGTGATGGTGATGGTGGTGGTGGTGGTGGTGGTGATGGTGGTGGTGATGGTGGTGATGGTGGTGGTGGTGGTGATGGTGGTGATGATGGTGGTGGTGGTGGTGGTGATGATGGTGGTGGTGGTGGTGATGGTGGTGGTGGTGGTGATGGTGGTGGTGGTGGTGGTGGTGGTGATGGTGGTAGTGGTAGTGGTGCCAGTGGTGATGGTGATGGTAGTGATGGTAGTGATGGTGGTGGTGGTGGTGCCAGTGGTGCCAGTGGTGATGGTGATTGCTATGGTGAGGGTGATGGTGATAACGATGATGGTGGTGGTGACGATGGTCCTTCGCGCCTCACTAGTGTCAGCCCTGGGCACAGGAGGGACCAGACCCCCACCCCACGTTAGAGAGGCGGAGAAGAAAGCCCAGAGAGGCAGCTCGGCCCGCTCAGGTGCACAGCTAGCGGAAGAGCCAGCAGGGCCCTGGGGCAGTGGACATGGCTTTCCTCCTCCTCGAGCCGCAGTGGACATGGCTTTCCTCCTCCTCGAGCCGAGGGCCGCCCAGACACCGGCGATGTGAACCCCGGCTCCCATGGGGCTGGGGACGCGTGGCGGCTGCTACCCTGAGGAGGGGCGGGGCGCCAGGGGTCCCTGGGGTCCTCCGCAGAGCTCAGGGCCGGGAGCTGTGGCATGGCGGCACGGGCGGGGGCGCTAGGCACTCGGCGCCAGGCTTCCGTGGCGTTCTAGAAAACCCTCGCCCGCTCCTGTCATCGCGCGGCTCGGAACACCCCACCAACCGTCAGAAAGTATTTCAGGTAACGCGCTTCCGTGACTGGAATATGATCTCTAAAGCAATGGGTTGTTGTTTTTTTTAAATCAGATTCACCCTTTTGCAAAGTAACGGGGGTGTGTGTGTGTGTGTGTTGTGCACACGCACTAGCACTGGGTACTTGAACGCATGCTCCTGCTTGACTTTCTCAGCACTCACGCTCTACCACTTGAGCCACACTTGCACGTCTGGCTTTTGGTTGTTAATTGCAAATCGGAGTCCCAAGGATCTGCGGGCCCCTCGGACCTCAGCCTCCTGAGTGCCCGGGATTGCAGGCAGGAGCCCCGGCGCCCAGCGAAGTAACAGATCCCGGAGGCTGCGTCTCGGAGTTCATCTCAGCCAGAGGATTCTTGGAGATGGCAAGACAAGTGGCAGAGAGGACGGGGTGATTCGCCCGTCCCAAACCCGGGGACAGGGCCCCAGAGAGCCGGGCGTCGCCTCCTGTGTGTGTCGGGGTTCGGGGTGGGGTCTGCACAGAAAGGATGCGCAGGTCCGACGGGAGCCCCAGACACGGGGCTCTGGCCCAGCCGGCCGCTCACCCCACAGTGGCACTGAGCAGGCCTCGGGCCTCGGGATGTGAACCCCGCCAGGGCAGGGCGCGTGGCCGTCCAGCTGCGTGAGCAAACCACACGCGTGCGCCTCTGGTAAAGACGCTGGAGGCCACAAGCGTCGGTTAGCACCGAATTAGAAATCTGAGGCGAGCGAAAGCTCCCGCTGTTGCTCTTCTACACTTCTCTAGCTCTTACATTTCTCTTTCGCAGCGCACTGCTGTGTCTTGTGTGAGCGCCTGATGTCTGATGCACTTTTCCGTGAGCGCTCACAGAGCTGGACGGGATTCAGCACTCTTGTAATCCCGGCATCCGGGAGGCTGGACAGGAAGATCGTGAGTTGGAGGCCAGGCTAGGTTACATCGCAAAAAGCTGTCTCAAAGGGGCGCAGGGTTGGGGGAGGCAACAAATAAAAGCTATCATAGTCCGGGCCAGTGGCTCACGCCTGTCATCCTAGCTACTCAGGAGGCTGAGATCTGAGGACCGAGATCTGAGGCCAGCCTGGGCAGGAAACATCCATGAGACTCCTATCTCCAATAAACTACTCAGAAAAAGCCGGAAGTGGTTCCGTGGCCCAAGTGACAGAGTGCTAGCCTTGAGCAGCAACAGATTCAGGGACAATGCCTGAGTTCAAGCCCCAGGACTGGCAAAAGTATAAAAAGCTCTCCTTGAACACATATGACACCCAAGATGCTAACTCCAACGCTGAAGAGCATCCAGACTCAAGATGTCGCCGGGAGCTGGCCGTAGCCACGCCCATGCGGTGACCCGGGAGGCCGAGATCTGAGGATTGCTCTTCCAAACCAGCCTGGACAGAAAAGCAGGGGCCTCTCATCTCCAGCTAACCACCCGAAAGCCAGAGGCGGAGCTGAGGCTGAAGTGGCGGAGCTCCAGCCCTGAGCACAGAAGCTAAGTGACGGCAAATCCAAGCAAGATGTTACCTGAAAAGTAACAAAAGCCAAAGGGACGGGAGGCAGGACTCCAGAGGGAGACTGTGGTCCAGCAAGAGGCAGGCGAGCTCCAGGGTTGCAAAGCCCGGTGTTACCAGAAGAAGGGTGGGAGGAGGGAGGGAGACGAAGGGAGGAGAGGAAGGGGACAGAGGCGGAGGGAGTGCTCTTCGCGGCTCTCCGTGGGCGCTGGCCACGGTCCCTGCGTCCAGACCCACAGGACGCCCAGCACCACGCGTGCGCGCTGAGAGAAGCCGGGCCCTGGTGCCCAGCTGTGCGCGGATGCCCGGTGTTGGGCGCAGGGGGGCGCCGGGGACCGAGGGCTCTGCTCTGCCCACTCAGCCTCGCTGGGAACCCAAGTCTGGAACTGTGAGCCCAGAGCGCGGCTGGCTCGGGGCGCCCTGCTGTCCAGTGCCCCCCGGGGCTCCAGGACCTCGCGTTAATGAGCCCCTGGGGCCGTGGGGCGCCAGGTCCGCCCCCTCCTGGTCCGGCAGGTGTGGCAGAGTCGCCGGCAGACGGCCGTGGGGTCGCGTTTGGGGAAGAGGGACCACGGAGGCCAGCGCCCCGGGGACAGTGGTTCCTGCAGGTGTCCGGGGCACCTGCGGGGGGGGGGGGCTACCGCGTGGCCCCAGGCCCCGCAGGGGGCCCCCAGAGCTGGCACCGTGGGGCCCTGGCCCCCACAGCCCGGCTGCTCCTCAGCAGGTGGGCCCCCCCGAAGCACCAGGGAAATGTGGGGCGTGAAGGGGGTGCAGGGCCGAGGGGAGGGGTAGAGAAGTCGTGCAGACCCCAACATCACCCCAGGAGGGTAAACTGAGGCCAAAGTCCACAGGCTTGGACAGGGACAGAGCATCCCGAAATCACAGCTGGAGGGCCACCTCCTGACCTGGCTCCCGGCCCCCACCGAGGGAGGGTGTTCGGGGGTGGGGGAGGGGGAGGGGGAGGGGGATAGGCACGAGAGCCTCCGGTATTTGTGGACACACCACGGCGGGGCCTGGCCCGGGAGGCGGCAGGCGTGGCCGGGACGGGCTCTTCGCGGGTTTCACGCCATGTGGCTGCTGCCGAATGCTTTCTATAATTGAGGAAAAGCAGAGGGGAAAGTGTGTTCAGCCCACACCACAGGCCAGGGAGGGAGGCGAGGCGGGAGCGGTTCCCCTTCCGCGCCCGTGGACTCCCGGCCACGCCTCGCACTTGCTCACCGCAGCCTCGGGAGTCCGGCCAGCCTGGGACCGTGCCACGGGCAGCCTGCCACCCCGTCCCCACCACGCGGCCACCCCCGTCCAGTGCTGGCAGCCCGGGGGGGCTTGCGCAGGGCCGGCTAGTCCCCGAGTGGCCGCCTCAACGTCTACGCGGGATGGGGTGTGCATTCTTACAAAAGGCTCCAAACAGGTCCCCCCAACATGCAGCCTCGGCCTCTGCCTGAAGCCCTCCACTTGCCATCCGGGGTCTCCCTGAGCCCCATGTGGGTCAAGACCCTGGGAGGCCGCCCCTCCCCCACCCCTGGGAGCACCGAGAGGCTTGGCGACCTTGTCCCGGCCCCCGCTTGTGTGCAAGGGGATAGGCCCAACCTGAGGATGGGTAGCCCAAAACTATGGGGGGGGGCATCTGGACAGCAGGGGGGGGCCAGGCCCCTTGCATTGCCTCTGTGCAGGGAAACAGCAGCCAACAGTACAGAAAGCCGTGCGGACCCTGCTGGCCACGGGCAGAGACGGCCATGGCCACACCCCGGCCCCGTACCGCCGAGGGTTTTGGGTGTGAAGTCACCCGTGGGTGACGTCAAGCCGACGCCCATGCAGGGTCGAGATGCGGCCTGGGCACGGTGCCCGGCGGCTGGGTCCAGCGGCAGCAGCAGCAGCTGGGGCCGCCAAGAGTCTGGGGAGCAAATCAGGCCTCTCGTTCCCCCCCACCCCAGTCCTGGGGCTTGAACTCAGGGCCTGAGCACCGTCCCTGGCTTCTTTTTGCTCAAGGCGAGCACTCTGCCACTTGAGCCACAGCGCCGCTTCCAGTTTGTTTTTCTGTTTATGTGGCACCGAGGAATCGAACCCAGGGCTCGGTGCATGCCAGGCAAGCGCTCTGCCGCTAAGCCGCATTCCCAGCCCAAAGTCAGGCCTCTGACTGGCTGTCCGCTGAGCCCAGCTCGGTCGGGGCTCTGGCCTCCCTGGGGGCCCCAGCACCATCATTTGCCCCAGCAGCTGTGCCTTCTGGCAGTTTCTGGGATCCTTGAGGGAACCTGGGCCCCACGGGAGGGGAGGGAGGACGCCCGGCGCGGCAGCACAGGCTTTGCCAGACCCTGGCAGGTGGCCGGGGGAGGGAGGGTGGACGCCCCGCCCCGCCGCCCCGCGCCCCCTGTCTCCGCCTGGGCCCCTGGGCCCGGCGCCGGCTCTGGCTGGGGCGGGGGCCCGCGTCGCCTCCCCGCCCCGAGACCCGGCCCCCATCACGACGCCCTCATTTCCGTCGCTGGCGATCGAGCGCCCACCCGCTCTCCACGGAAGGCTCGGCGGCGCCCCACCAACCTCCCGCCCCACGCCCAGCGCTGGGGCTGCCACACTGACTCCAGGACCCTGTCCTCGGGGAGGGGGGCGGTCCTGGAGGGCACCGGCAGCCAGGCCCCCTCCCGAGTGCCCAGCTGCCCTCGGCTTAGGGTGAACAGAAACGGTGTGGAGAGGAAGTGGCCCTTTGGTGGGCGCCCATCTGCGGGGCGAGCGGCCCACCCGCGTCCTGTGTGGTCCCTGCACCTGCTCGGGCCTCAGTGCCGTCTCGCCCTGGTGGGGGGGGGAGAGGGGGGAGGGTGTCAGCCACGGGGCCTCCCAGGGCCGCACCCCAGAGCGCCGTCTCCTAGCCGCCTCCCTGCCTGGGGCCCTTCTGCGCCTCCGTTGTCCCGCTGTGGCGTGGACAGCCGCGGGCCTGCCCGGCGCTGGGTGGCTGGGCTCCCACTCCGCCCCGAGCCCTGGGCGCCAGCCCCGCGCCTCCCGCGGCCCGGTCTCACGGGGCTGTGGGCCTCAGGGTTGGCAGGCCCGGAGCACCCAACCCGCTCCCGGCGAACAGCCCTGGCGCGAGACTGGCCGGACGGGGCCCGCAGCCTCCACGGTGTGGACCAGAGCAAGAGAGAGCCGCGTGGGGGACCCACGCAGGGCCCCCAGTCCTCGCGGTGCCGGCTTGCTCCGAACCCTAGGCAGGGAGCTCAACTCAGCACGTTTGTTCCTTGCACGATGAGGGTTTGCACCCGGGACTTCACACCTGCGGGGCAGGGGCTCTACCGCGTGAGCCACGCCTCTACCCGCTGCTGCTTTAGTTATTTCTCAGGTGTCGTCGTAAGTTCTTGCCCGAGGCCAGCCTCAGGCTGAGCTTCTCCTGTCTACACTCCATGGGGCTGGGTGACAGCCAAGTACCACAGCCCTTCAAATACTGGGGAGTATAGCTCAGTGCAGGAGCACAGGTGCACACAAAGGCCCTGGGTCCAAATCCCAGCACCACAAAAAAGAAGGCGAGCAGCGTTTTCAAAGCCTCCCAGCTGGCTGCAACAGGTACCCAGGGCTGAGATCTCCAGAGAGTCCAGAAACAGCACTGACTGGAGAGAGACGTGCCGGGGCTCATTGCCTCGTCAGGCACAGCCCCAACCACCGTCACCATTTGCAGGCAGGCACTGGCGGAGCGCTCCCTGGACCCCAGGAGAGAGGCTGAGCCGAGACGGCGCCCCATATCGCCTGTGGCGATGCTTGCACAACTCCCGATGTAGTCAAGGCCATTGAGGGGTGACTTCAGATGGGAGGCTGAATGGGTATGTGACTTGTACCTAAAAAATAGATAGATAGATGATAGATAGACAGACAGACAGATAGATAAGAAACCTCTTACCAAAAGAACAGGCAAATTTGGTAACCGACCCGGGTGCGTTCTTCGTACCATTCTCGGAACTTTCCTGTGCATTCCAGCTTGTCTCCCCCTCGAGAGCCGTTCTCAGAGGGTGTGAACCCTGGGGCGGGGACAGGGTTTGGGGATGGCTGCACCCCCCCCCATTCTTTCGTTCCATGCACACTTGTCATGGAGGAATGTCCTCGATCCTCTGGGCGCACCCCGTCCAGCAGCCCCAGGTGCGAGGACCACAGGCCGGGAGCCGCCGGGCACAAAGCCAGCCGGGCTTGGCGGTAGGGCGCGGGGGTGGGTCTGGAGGCAAGGCCCGGGAAAGAACCAGGCAGCGAGTGTCA
>NC_063170.1:2189876-2235660 GCF_023159225.1 Perognathus longimembris pacificus
CTTCCACAGGGGTCTAATTCAGTCCTGTGGTCCCCCAACACCTGGGCAGCCTCTGGCTGGGGAGCCGCAAACCCCTGGAGCTCATGTCGCAACATCAGGGCCCGGCCACGGGGCGCGGCCTGCCCAGCCCAGGTGGCTGAGAAGGAACAGGCCACCCCGAGCAGGCGCCATGGGGAGCCCTGCCTCGGGGCCCCTGCTCGCGGGGGGATGGCCCTCGTCCCCCTCCGGCAGGTGAGGGGAGACCCCGAAACCAACCCTTCCCTGACCAGTTCCCCTTGCAGGGCCAGCGAAACCCGGCTCCCAGCCACGATTCCGCCTGGGGAGTCGCTTGTTCCCTCCGGCGGGACGGGGGACAGTGGGATTCAGGAAGTCACGTGGGGGGCTGCAGGTCTCAACTTCAGGTTTTCACTTTTCTTATCAGAAAGGCACCTGAGTAATCTGGGGAGTGGGGCGCCCCGCCCTGTGGAACTGCCCCGAGGGGCTGGCAGGAGCTGAGCTGAACCGAAATTCAGAATGGGAAGAGCTGAAATAAAAACAAGAAGATACAGACCAGGAGCGAGTCACACACACGCACACGCACACACACACACGCACACGCACACCTCCTCCACACCGGAGGCGTCCACTCTCACTGGCCCCCAGGAAACAGCAGCCTGGCATTGTTGTCACTTTTTCCTGCCACTGGCCCAGCAAGGACACACAGCCATTGCTGTAGAGGATGACGCAGGGCACTTGGCCCTCACCCTGTAGGGAGCCCCTGCCGTCCACCACCCAGGCAATGGGGTCCAACACCAAGGTGAGCCTCACCTGGTGCTAGACCTGACTACCCAGTCCCATACTTCATCCTCCCTCTCCACGCTATCTTCAAGCTCAATGGATGGGGGTGGGAGAGTGGGTGGGTTGGAAGATTAATGGATGAATGAGTACGTGGATAGGTGAGTGGATGGGTGAGGGGTGGATGGATGGATGGATGGATGGACGGATGGATGGATGGATGGATGGATGAAGAATGGATGGATGGACGGATGGATGGATGGATGGATAGATGAAGAATGGATGGATGGACGGATGGATGGATGGATGGATGGATGGATGAAGAATGGATGGATGGACGGATGGATGGACAGTGATGGATACATGGACGGGTGGACAGTGGTGGACGGACGGACAGGTGGACAGTGATGGATGGCTGTGTGGATACACGAATGAGTGAAGGGATGGATGGATGCATGCATGGATGTGAGCACTAAGCAAGTGAAGACACTGGTGATGAAGCTTCACCACTAGAAGACCAGCGTAACCATGGGAGGAGCCATGGCGGAGCAGTCGTGCGGACGGGTTTGGGACTCACTGGGACTCAGACCACCTGGGGCTGGCCCGCCCCGGCGGCTGGGTGCTTGGGAAGGGCTCGTCCACAGGATGGACCCGCTGAGCCAGTAGCCAGCCCGCAGGGCGCGGGGCTGCGGTGGACTCGCGAGGCGGGAGGGGCTGGGCCCACGTCTGAATCGGGGCTGGAGTGACCGTCTCGGGCTTGGGCCCTGCAGATGGCAAGTGCAGGGCAGTGACTGGCAAGGCCGAACGTGGACACGGGATGGAAGCCCCACGTCGGAGGACTCCGAACCTCCCCTCCATGGCTCGTGAAGCGCCTTCTCTGCCGGCCCAGGGAGGGGCCCAGGAGAGCGCTGAGGGCGAGCGTCCCACTCGTGAGGAGCCCCGGCCCCATCCTCCTCCTCCCCCATTCCGTGGGTGGATGGCGTAGGGGCCTAGCCCTGCTCTGCTCCCCAGCCCTGGGAGGGACCCCACAGCACCGCGCTCTCTCTGGACACTTCCTCACAGAGGGGGCGCCAAGAGGCCTGTGTGCCGGGCGCTGGAGATTGGCAGGAAGGCCCCGAGGTGACGAGGACCTGAAGGAAGCAGGGTTGGGGTGAAGGAGGCAGGGTTGGGGTGAAGGAGGCAGGGTTGGGGTGAAGGAGGCAGGATTGGGGTGAAGGAAGCAGGGTTGGGGTGAAGGAAGCAGGGTTGGGGTGAAGGAAGCAGGGATTGGGGTGAAGGAGGCAGGATTGGGGTGAAGGAAGCAGGATTGGGGTGAAGGAAGCAGGGTGTGGGTGAAGAAGGCGGGGTTGGGGTGACGGAAGCAGGGTTGGGGTGCGTGCAGTCGCAGTGCTGCCGTCAGGATCGCTGAACTGGGCCAAACCAACCTCCACAGCCCCACTGCCACCCACAGACGGGCAGCAAGGTGGGGGCCCCTGCTCCCCTCTCGTCCTCAGGAAACCTTCCCAGAAGCCCCCGGAGTCTCTCCCTCGCATGGCATTGGCTGCTGCTGTGTGGTCACGGGCCCCTTCTCAGCCAATCACGGTGGAGGGGGATGGAAGCCCGCTGGGGTGTCAGAGCCCCCCGGACCCCAGACCCAGCCCGAGTCACGAAGCCGAAGGTGGGCCGGGGCTGGGCTCCGTGAAGGAGGAGGAGGACCGGAAATGACGTCAGCAAGCAAGCCACCCTGGCCCCACCCTGGCCGGCCTCCCTGGGGATCTACGCGTCACCCACACCCAGGCTAAGGACCCAGTCCCATCCCTGTAATGGGGGCTGTGCTCCTGTGAGGTGCAGGAGGGTAGAGGGCATCACACATCGGTTTCTGGAAGCTTCCTTTGTGGTTAGGACGACATCCCGCCATCATTATCACGCACCTTTGATGGTCCGCACCCAGCCCTCGGCTTCCAGGCTTTTCAAGGGCCTAACTTGCCGGGCGTAGGTAACTGTAACCCCTCCGTCCACCCCTTCACAGTGAAAACCTAAGAACAGAAAAGGCAAACGGCCCCAAATGTGCCGCGTGCCCGCTGCAGCTGCCACTGCGGTCCCCAGACGTTGAGGCCACCGTGTGGGGACGCACCGGTCAGCCTTGGGGGGGAGGCCGGGTCACCCACTCGCAGGCGTGTGGGAGGAGCAGGCAGAGCCGGTGTCTGAGTCCAAGGCAGACCTTTGCCCCCACACCCGGGGGTGGGGGGGCTCTAGGGCCGTCTTACGTAAAGTGAGACCCAAACCATGAGCTCTGCTTAAAAATAATCCTTTTCCTCCCACGTGTGGATGATGTCACTTACATTTCCCAAAGACCAACCACCTTCAGGCCACTTTCAGGGGAGTGGGGTGGGAGGAGGGGGGGGGTTCTCGAGAATGGGCTGAGCGGAGGTGACAGCCGCGGGTCAGACCTTACTACCTCACGACGAGGAAGACCGTGAACGGAAAGAACAAAGGAAAAAAGACGCCCCCGAAACGCCCTGCCCCAGCCCGGCCTGGCCCTCGGGGCGGGAAGGGCTTCGGGGACCCGGCCTGGCTGGCAGCCGGGAAGCGCGAGGGGCAGAAGCGGGGCGGAGGAAGTGGCTTGGCCAGCGGGCAGAAGCACAGCGGCCGCGAAGCAGAAACCTAACCGAGCAAGCTGTGGAGCTATTTTCAACCTTGGGGTTTTCACCCCGTGTCCCTGAGTGCTTGGGGCCTCGGCGTGGCCCCCGTGAGAAGGTCGGCTTGACTGCCTGAAAGGACGAGAGAGAAGCCGCGCCAGGGAGAGGCCAGTCGGTGCCTCGGGCCGGGGCTCTGAGCCCCAGCGCCCACCAGTCCCAGCCGCACCTCACCCGCACACCAGCCCCGTCCCCCGGGGCCCTGAGACGTCACCACAGCCTCCCCTCCCCACACGGGGCTGGGGGACCAGGCTCCTTCTGCCAGGGCAGGAATGAGAACAGTATCCCTGGGGGGGGAGGGGACATCAGCTAAGGTCCCCCCAGGCTAATCAAGGAGATTTGCGCGATGACAGACCCCCCTGGCCAGGCAGGGCCCAGCGGAGGCCGGGGCCTTTGTGTGAAGTCGGCTTCGAGAAAGGGCCTCAGAGGGGATCGCTCCGCCCTGTACTTGCTGAGAGCCAGCGGCTGAATGGCTGACACTGCTCCACCAGGCCCAGGGGTGCAGGGCGGGCCCAGGAGGAGCGGCAGGGCCGGTGGTACCTGGGGGATGGAGAGAGGAGACTGGGGTGGGGGGGGGGGGTGGATGGAGAGAGATGGAGGGCTGGCTTCCCCTAGCACAGGTGTTGGGGCAGCGTGGGGGGAGCGGGAGCTGGCTGCACTTGGGGGCTGGGAAGAAGCATAACAACTTTGAACAGAGGCCAGGGGTTCTGGAAGACAGAACTGCTCTGCAGCGCCACGCCCCACCTCCCTATCAGAGAACATGGCTGCCGTCACCCCAACAGCCCATGTGACCCACAACTGGGGTGAGTCCAGGCATCATGTAAGCACTTCCCATGGAGGGAGAGCCGGCTGAAGGAGGCAGCAGGAAGTACAGGATGGTGGATACTTTGTAACAGGATGCTGAAGTCCACACGGATACTTTGTAACAGGACGCTCAAGTCCACACGGATACTTTGTAACAGGACGCTGACCTCCACAGAGGAAACCATTTCTTCAACAACACAGCCCATCCATAAGCAGCCGGGACTGGAGCTTAGGTCTGGCTGACACCTAGGGCCACTGGTGCACTAGGCCAGGGTGAGAATCCAGCACCTGTCCTGAGCTCTCTCCTTCCCCTCTCCTGTCCTTCTCCCCTCGGGCCGAGCCCTGGGCTCCACTCAGGGGTCTCTGCCGCGGCCCCTCTATCCCTGTCTGACCCCCATGATGCAATAGCCCAGCTGGTCTTGCAGTTGAACTGCTCCAGAGTGTGCCGTAGCCTGGCCATCTGCTTCCTCCCGCCCGGCCTCCTGCCTCTGCCCCGACCAGGCGGACCTGCGGGGCCGCCAGAGAAACAGTCACTTTATTCTGGGCTCAGGACGCAACTGGCCTGGATTGCCCAATGCCCGGCTCCAGAGGCGGGTGTGGAGGTCACAGAGACCTTGGCTGAAGCGCCCGGAGGACAGAGCCCCTGGGGCTGCTCAAACCCTGTGATTTCTCTCTCCAAGAGCTGCTCAAGAAGACGGCTGGGGTCCCTCCCTCTGTGCTTCCCGGGGGGGGGGGGGGGAGGTCCCTCCCTCTGTGCTTGGGGGGGAGATCCCTCCCTCTGTGCTTCCCAGGAGGGGCGGGGTGAGCTTCTTCTGGGCCCCATGACTCCAAAACCACCCTCATAACCCAGAGATGGAGAAGAAGAGGCCTGCTTGCTTAGGACTCGGGAGATGGGGGTAGGAAGGGGCCAGGATGCCGGGAAGGAGATTGAAGTAAAAATAAATACAAATAAGGCCAAGCGTGGCACTCGGTTCAGGGGCATTTTGTTTCACAAGAAGTGATGGAAGCTCACTCTGTCCCTGGCAGATTCAACTCAGGCTGGAAGATGGTCCAGCAGCGAGGACTAAGAAGAAACGGCACGGCTTCTGTCTAGCCTGGTCCGGGGGGGTTGGGGGGGGGGGTCCCCGGGTGCGCACTGTGGGAGTGGCTTACCCCAGCGTCAGCCCAGGTCCTTGGGGACCGCCCGCATGAGACCTGCTCCTCACCCCAGGGACCTCCAGGTGTTACAGCCGGGAGCAATGGGCAGGGCGTTTGCACTCTTCCTCCCAGCGTGAGGACAAGCGGGCGGGCCAGCTTCCCCCCGGGAAGCCCCTCGCCAGCCCTTCTGTCCCGGGTGGGCCCGGCCCGGCCATCCTCGGCGCTTCTTCCTGACAGGGAGCCCAGAGCAGCACCAGCAGGCAGCTGCGGGGTCCGCCCCGGCTGGGGGATTTTCCCAGAATCCCCAAGGCCCAGCCCACCCTTGGCCCAGCCATGCTTGCCTCCGCCCGTTTGGATGTGGTAAGGGATGGATTTTACACGAGTGAGCGGACTTGGCAGCAACCACTCAGAGCCAGATGGAAGAACGTTCCGGATGCTTTCATAATCCACGCTGGGGGTGGCTTGACGTCACCCGCCTGTCTCCCCACTTGCGCCCCTGCGAGACAGAAGCGAGTCACCCCGACAGCGCAGCGCCCCGGGAGTCCGCGCACGGGGGCTCTCGGTCTCACTGAGCACCCGCCCCCACCTCCCTCCACCGCGGGGGAGGGCACGCCCTGCCCCCCCCCCGCTCCCCTCACCTCTCTGCTGAACGCAGAGATGGGGCCCCGGGCGGCCTCCACCTCCCACCCCGGGCCCACAGCACGGGCTGCGCAGAAGCGAGTCCCCGGAGTTGAGGTGCTCGCTGCCCCGACTCCTGAGGAAGCCAGAGGCGGGCCCGCTGCTGTCCTGGCGCGGGGTTCGGGAAGCACCCGGAGCGACCCCCGGCCTCTCCCAGCCACGGATTCCTGCCTCCGTTTCCTCTTCAGTAAGCCGCGACTCCCAGGGCTCCCAGGGCGCGTGGGAGGACGGACGAGGGGCAGGCCACCTTGCGTGGGGGACCGGAAGTCCCGGCCCTCCAGCTGGGCCGCCGGGTGCCGCGCCCACCTGCCGGGTGGCCGTGCTGGTCGCTCTGTGGGAATGACCCAGTAGGACCCACAGCAACCTCCGGAGCGGCCGCCCTGGCCGTGGGGTGCCGGACCCCAGGGCCCAGACACAGGAGCACGGCACGGACGCAGGGCTGGGCCGACCCATGTGGCCTGGTGACCAAGCTTCCAGCAGCTTCTGGAAGGATGCTACAGGGCGCCCTTCCCCCTCCTCTCCCATCACCACCCGCCCGGCGTCCCTCGGCACATCCAAAGTCCACAGGCCTCAGAAGGCCCAGGGGCTCCCCTTCTCTAGACCTTGAGAATAACTAACGCCTAGAGTCACGGGCTACCAGTGTCCCCTTCCAGGTCCCGGGAAGCCGTGGAAATGCTTGACCACAGGCAAAAATGGACAGAGATCACATCCGCTTTAGAAAAGAACACTTTTATTCCCATAAAGGATAAGAAAGATCGATATTTTTTAAACAGATACAAAAATAAATATTCATTAGGCGTAGGAAAGGCCTGCCCGGCGTTCCCGGGAGCTGGGGCTGGAGGCCGGGGGCCTTACGAACACCGTGGCCCGCAGAGCTGCCCCGAGTGCCGCCCCGCTCCCGTCGCTGCTGCGCACAGGCCCCGGTCACCGGCGCTGTCCCTCGTCAGCTGGGACACACAGAGGGCCGCCAGGACCCGGTCCGCGCCCGCCACCTCCTCTCACCACAGCAGCAGGGACAGGTGCCGGCCGGACACTCTGGCTGTTCCGAGGGACCCGTCACGCCCCACCGAGGTCGCGGCTGGCCTGCCTGTCTCCCCAGCCCCCCCCTCGCTGCTCAACAGGGGGTCGGTGGGTAAGGCCTTCCTGCCCGTCACCAGGAGACTCTGGGTAGGTTTGGTGGGGTCCCAGCGGGGGCTCTGCTCCCTGCTGGGCGGGAGTGAAGAAAGCCCTTCCCATGCCCTTCATCTGCCTGGAGCCCGCGCCCACCAAGGACCGACTTGGGGGGTAGGTGTCCATCTCCCCACCCATGGCTTTACAGGCACCCACCTGTAACAAGTGGGCCCCAGGGTGGGCCTGCTCCCCGGGGGGAGGGACCCACAGGACACACAAGCCTAACGGGCCCCTTGAGCTAACAAAATAGTTCCTTAGAAAATGTGTCCAAGTATTTCCAACTGTCTGTTGAAAGGGATTTTGGGGTTGGCAGCTGGAGGCACTGGGGGCCGGGGGGTGAGGCCTGGGCTGGCAGGCCCCCCGACTTCCCGTCAGCACCTCCAACCCCAATCAGGGGGTCCTCCGGGGCTGGGCCGGGACTCCTGAGGGGCTCTGCGCAGAGGGGAGCATAGCACTGGGTGGGAGGGGGGGCTGTCCTAGCCTCACCCCGGAACAGCGACACCCAGGGACAAGGCACAGGTGAGATCCGGCCAGGCCCCCCCACGCCACCCTAGGGGGCGACACCCAACACAGAACAAGGCCCGCTGGTGACAGGCCGTGAGCCGAGGCCCCATCGAGACGCCTCAACAACCACATACGCTCTTGGTTTGGTTTTTCCTGTTGAGATTGGGGTTTGAACTCAGAGCCTGGCACTTGCTGGGCAGGTGCTGCATTGTTGAGCCAGGTCCACAGTCCTGGCAACTGCTCTTTAAACCTGAGCTTGACGTTCCGTGGCTTTACAAAAAAATAAAGGAAAAAAAATCAATTTACAATAGAATGTACAAAATAAGACAAAAAAAATTTTATAAAGCAGATCAAAATCATGTATAATAAAGAGAGATCTGGGATAGTTTGGTGACAGGAATTTAAAAATAAACAGTTTTCTACGTCTTGAAATGAAGCCCCAAAGGGACCATCTGCTCATGCGACTATGTGAACCCGCTGGTGGAGCTGCCAGGAAGGAAGACGGCCCTGCGCCGAACCCAAGGCAGAGCAGACGCCGCCTCCCAAGCCACAGACTCGACCACCATACTCCCACAGAGCGGAGCCCAAACGTTCAAAAGCAATGATGGGCTGGGAATGTGGCTTAGCGGTACAGTGCTCGCCTCCTAGACATGAAGCCCTGGGTTCGATTCCCCAGCGCCACATATATAGAAAAGGCCAGAGGTGGCGCTGTGGCTCAAGTGGCAGAGTGCTAGCCTTGAGCAAAAAAAGAAGCCAGGGACAGTGCTCAGGCCCTGAGTTCAAGACCCAGGACTGGTTAAAAAAAAAAAAAGGAAAATGATGCTTTAGAGTACAAAATCATCCATCGCTACCTGTAGCCAGAGATAAACACAAAAACAGCTGCTCTCAACTGGATTTGAACTCCACATTCCTTTAACAAAAGCCGCTGTCTGCCAGTCGCTGAGAACAGTAGACGAGGTGTTCCACGAACCAAGATGCAGCAGAGATCCTATCCGCTAGATTTTAAATGCAGAAGATTTTAAATGCCTTCTGGTCACAGGTGACTGTGGTCCTGGCCTCCTGGCCGTTTGGCCTAAGTTCCCAATGCTCACGTGCCGACAGCAGAGCGCTGGCCGGGCCGCGTGCGGGTCCTGGGCCCATCCGCGGTGCCCTGCTGAATCCCGAGGAGACACCCCGGCCACGGCCGATGCCCACGGCCGTCCTCCGTCTCGAGCCGCGGCCCCGGCGGGGGGGTGGGTCCCCCGGAGAGACACCTACACGGTGATCTGCTGCTGCTCTCTGAAGAAGGGTCTCTGGTGTGAGGCGCAGATATCCGGAAACATCCGGAAGGTCTGGTCGGGCTGGGGCTCCTCCGGGGCCTGCATGGCGGGGCCCGCGCCGCAGCTCTCCCCGGCCTCCTCCGCCAGCTGCCGGACGTAGAGCTGCTCCACCTGCGTGGGGGGCACTGTCAGAGGCGGAGGGGGGGCGGGGGCACCGCCCCGACTCCCGTCGGACCCGGATCCCCGGAGCCAGGCGGCCGCGCGGGGCTCCGCCCGAGTCACGTGGAAAGCCGGCAGCCGGTTCCCGCGGGGCCGGCCATCCCACCCAGAGCCCACCCGCCCCGCGGGGCGCCGTCGGGGACCTCCTTCCCCTGCGACGCAACGGCTTCTAAGGCCTCGCCGGTCCCTCAGGCCTTAGAGCATCCGGATTGCACAGAAGGAAGGGGAGGAAGGGGGGCGGGAGAGGGGCACGAGGAGACCGACGGGGCAGGCGAGGGGGTAGGCGGGCACGGACGCGCATGCGCACAACCACAAGGGGCGGGGGAGTGGGGGAGGACCTCAGGGGCGGCCGGCTCCCCCCCCTCCACCTTGCAGCCCCTCTCGGGGCCCCGGCACGAGGCTGGGAGCGGCCGCCTGCACGGGCCTCACCTGCACCAGGATGAGCTTGGAGCGCACGGGGGCCATGTCTGGAAACTCCTCCCCGAAGCACAGCACCACCCTGCTGTCCGGCAGGCGGCCCTGGCTGGCGTAGAACTGCTGCAGCTCTGCGAACACGGGGGGGGGGGGGGTGAGGCCACGGGGATGGGGACGGGGGGGGGGGGGGGGTCCTGCGGCCAGAGCGGGGCGGGGCGGGGCTAGACACAAGCCCGACGCTCCTGCCTCAGCCTCCCGGGCGCTGGGAGCACCGCACCAGTGCGCCTGCGTGCGGGAGCGTGCGCCGTGCTGCCCGTGCGCCTGCGTGCGCCGTGCTGCCCGTGCGCCTGCGTGCACCTGCGTGCGCCGTGCTGCCCGTGCGCCTGCGTGCGCCTGCGTGCGCCGTGCTGCCCGTGCGCCTGCGTGCGCCTGCGTGCGCCTGCGTGCGCCGTGCTGCCCGTGCGCCTGCGTGCGCCTGCGTGCGCCTGCGTGCGCCGTGCTGCCCGCGCGCCTGCGTGCGGGAGCGTGCGCCGTGCTGCCCGCGAGCCTGCGTGCGGGAGCGTGCGCCGTGCTGCCCGCGCACCTGCGTGCGCCTGCGTGCGCCGTGCTGCCCGCGCGCAGCTTCTCCAGCGCCTGGGCGCGAACGCTCCTCTCTGGACGCAGCGCCTGCACCCCACTTCCCGCGCGTCCCCACGCGCCGGGATTGACGTCACCTGCCCGCCCTGAAGGCCCCTGTTGGCAAATCCTGCGCGAGATCCACCCCCACCCCACCCCCAGGCTCCTCCCTTGGAAAGCGCAGCCCCCCCCCCCGGCTCGCCAGCAGGGTTGGGGGGACCCGGGCTCTGGGGCGCACGGGACACAGGTGGCCCAGCACGCACCTCGGAAGAACTGGCTGGTGTCGAAGACCTGCACGACCTGGTCGCGCTCCAGCTTGTTGGGCCGGCCCTGGCCCGCCACGGCGTTGCCGCTGCAGAAGACGCGGCCCTGACACAGCCGCTTGACGAACACGCCCCGCCGGCCGCTGTGCAGCAGCACGCCGCGCGCCAGGTGCCCGAACAGCTTCCGCGTCACCTGCCGCTGCCGCTCGCTGGCGATGGCGTCGGCCGGCGGGAAGCGCACCAGCTCCAGGCCCTCGGGCCCGCACTGCCGGGGCGGCCCGGGCTGCGGCAGGGACAGGCGGCAGCCCTCGGGGCAGGTGGTGGTGGTCTGGCCCACCAGCTTGCCTCCATAGTAGAAGCTGATCACCATCTGCGAGAAGGCTGCGGAGGAGAGGACACGTGAGGGGGGCGAGGAGAAGAGAGTTTCGAGAAAGGGGAGGGCAGGGGAGGGCAGGGCAGGGCAGGGCAGGGCAGGGGAGGGACGCGGCCTCCACAGGGAAGAGGCTGTCTGGCTAGAGCTGGGCCTTTCCCCGAGGCCCCAGGGGCTCCCCATAAGATGATGCCGGGCGACAGAGAATGCACATGGCCCGTGTGAGCAGCTACTAGGAGCCAGCAGCAGGGCAGAGGGGGGGGCCACATGAGGGAGCTCCTCCATGCCAACCGTGGCCCCTCGCCCACGGGGTGTGTCAGAAGCTCTGTGGTCGGCCGCCTTGCACATTCCCACGCCCTGAGCTTCCTCCAGGCCCCTTGGGGCAGGGACAGAGCTATGTGGGGAGCCCGGGCCCTCGTCTCCCGTACCCCCCACGCCACGCCAGCAGCTGGCACGGGGCGGCCTATGGCGCCGTGCAGGGAGCACCGCAGACCAGCACGCCGACCCCTCGGGCCCAGAGGCTCAGGGGGGCCGGGCCTCCAGCTGCTCTCGGAATCCGCCCCACCTCACACCCACTGGACAGTCAGACTGTGTGCGCCCGCGCTGCGCCCGGCACCCGTACCTGCGTGGTGGGAGTCAAAGGCGGCGTACCCGGTGAGCAGCGGCAGACCTGCGGGGGACACTGAAGCAAACTGCGGCTGTGGGGGGCAGACCCAGCCCCCTCCCGGGAGACCACCGAGGGGCAGCACCCCCAGGGCAGTGCCCTGCTCCTGCCGAATTCAGCGCGTGCACACACACACACACACACACACACACACACACACACCCTGCACGGTAAACTCTTGTTGCAAAAGTGCAGCAACCCAGACCTTGACCAAGCCAGGGTGTGGGGGGACTTCCTCTAAGCTTGGGGTTTGTCCATGCGCCAGAGACCCCGCAAGGCCACGTGCCCTTCCCTCCCCAGGGCCTCTCTCCGGAGGAAGCCTGGGTCCAGCCGGCCTCCCCGAGCCAGCCCCTCGGCCGGCGTGGACCCCACAGAGCACACGGCCGCCCACCCAGCCTGGAACCCTCCGAGGCCTGCTCTGGCACGCGGGGGAAGAGGGATGGGTGCTCGTGGCTGCGAGGCCGCGAGCCCAGGCTCCGTGGACGGCATTCTGGGCAGCTGAGGGCCCAGACCCCTCCCCCGGCGCCCCGGGAGTGGGGAGAGCCCCCCGCAGCCATGGAGACGCCTGCCTCTCCTGGGCTCTGCCCCGTGGCTGGAAGCCACCGCTCAGGCTCAGCTGCCTTCCACGGGCCCTGGGCCACTGAGGTACCCAGTCCGCCCCCCCCCCGGCCCCCACGGCTGTGAGCCACTCGACGCCCCACGGGGCCCTGGCGCCCTCCTCACCTGCGCTGGCCTGCTGCGCCCACCAGTCCGGGAGGAGCTGGCTCCTGCAGGCCTCCAGGGGGGAGGGGCTCCGCTTGATCATCGCCAGGTACTCGTCCACGGGGGCCTGCGGGAGTGGAGGGTCACAGCTTGGGGACCGGCGTTGATAAAGCCGGACGGCCGGGGGACAAGGACAGCCACATGGTCCCCACTGTCTCATGACACAGAAGTGAAAGCTGGGCTGGGAAGGTGGCTCCGCGGTAGAGCGCTTGCCTACCACGCATGAAGCCCTGGGTTCGATTCCTCAGGACCACATCCACAGAAAAAGCCGCAAGTGGCGCTGTGGCTCAAGTGGCAGAGTGCTAGCCTTGAGAAAAGAGAAGCCAGGGACAGGGCTCAGGCCCTTGAGTCCAAGGAGAGAGACAGAGAGAACGCATGCCAGGTGCCACTGGCTCACACCTGTAATCCTAGCTATTCAGGAGGCTGAGATCTAAGGATCGTGATATCCAAAGCCAGCCTGGCAGGAAAGTTTATCAGACATTTAACCACAAAAAGCCAGAGGTGCTGTGTGGAAGGAAGGAAGGAAGGTTAACGGTGAAATGGGAGAACCGGGGCTGATGCCCATGATCTGAGCTACTTGGGGGGGGGGGGGTCGAGATTGGGGCACTGGAGTTCAAGGCCAGCCCGGGCATGACAGTCTGGGGACGGGGTAACACGCAGAGATCACAGTCCAGGCTGGCTTGCATGGAGAGTGAGACCGACCTTGAAAACAAGCTAGGGTGGAAGGTATGTGTCTGTCTTGCAAGCAGTTCAATTCCCTCCCCCCCCACCCTGACACACACACGTGCACACACACACACACGTGCACACACTCACACACACGTGCACGCTCACACACACAGGCACACACACGTTAAACTTAACTTTGCAATTTGAAAGACGCCGGATCCCAACCCCACCAGCTCGTCACGGTCTGTGGGAGGCGCTGCCTTCCCAAGAAGGGCAAAGGGTCTGGGGTAGATTTTTAAGGACCCCCAGACCGCCACTCACAATGCTTCACCGGGGAACATTTGGAGGGTGAGGACACACAGAGGTAGAGGCAGCTCAGAGCCGCCCTCCGGACGGGGAAGGGGGTGACAGCACGGGGTCCCTCTGCAGGAGGGGGGGTCACCAGGCCACCGCAGACCCGGCCGGCCCAGGACCGCCCTCCACGCACCTCCTTGATGAACTCCTCCAGGTCAGGGCGCCCGGACTCCATCTCCGGGACTTCACTCACGCCGCTCGGGGGCGCCAGGCCCAGTTTGCCTAGGGAGGACGGGACAGACTCAGCCCCGTGACCCGCAAGGCCTCCCCCCTGCCCGCCCACCCGGCCAGGCAGCGCCTGCAAACTGCTGAGTTAAGACAGCAAGCGCTGGTGAGTGTCCGCACCGGGCTGACCAGCAGCTGCCTGAGCACTTGGGAAAGACGCAGACTTGTTTTCCCAGGCCTCAGTCATTTAGTCAGCAAAGCTGAAAGGGAGAAGTTGCTGGAGGCAGCGTGAGCACAGGGCTTGGGAACGACAGGAGACGGCACTCGGGTCTCTTCCTCTCCATGCAGAGGTCAGACACATTTTACACCGGGCGTTCACAGCCTACCCTCCAGACGCTCATTTTATAAGCCAGGGCCACTGAAAATACCCAGAGTTCCTGGCAAAATGTGTTGGCACATTGGGTCTTTTTTTGAAAGCCAGTTGGCAGGAAATCTGTTTTTGGCCTTTCCAAATATACATGTGTGTCTGTGCACACACACACACCACCACACCGCCCTGCCACCATAAAGGCCCACTGGCACCCCACTAAGCAGCCTCAACCCGCAACTGCCTAAGGGGAGCCCAGGTCTGCAGAGCCAGCCCTGGGGCCTGGTCTCCTGGCTTCCCAACCTCAGCCAGGCATCTGAGAACCCGTCCTGGCTACGAGAGCCACCGCCTTCCTCCCAGGGTCTGCGGACATTCCCCACTGGACTGGGGGCTTCGCCCCAAAGCTGCTGATGGGGGCCAGGGGCCAGGTGGACAGCCCCGTGTCACTTGCAAATTGCTCAAGTGCAGAGCAGAGGGGCCCCTGGGGCATTATGCAAATGAAGCGTCTTGGCCCCTGAGAACCAGCAGCTTTTCCTTTCCTTAGTTTCCACTCGGCAGGTGATGCCAGCCCCGCCCGGGCCATAAACAACTTAGGTTCACCTCCCAGGCCACACCTGGCTGAGCCTGCGGGGGGGGGGGGGGGGGGGAGGGGGGAGGGGGGAGGGGGACCCCCCGAAGCCACCAGAGACACTTCCCGACCACTCCCCAGCACAAGTGACCACGCTGGGGATGGAGGCCGAATGGTGACGGTGGGGCCCTTCAGAGCCACCTGGAGTCAAACTTCACCCCAAGGGCCACTTGACTCCCCAGGGAAGGCTGCTGTGCCAACTGGTCAGGGCGCGGGGTCAGCCAGGCGAGGTGAGCCTCTGCGGTGGCTGCCGGGAGGAAAGCTGACCCCAGGACCAGGTGTTGGTGGGCTGGCTCGGCTTCCTGCCTTGGTGGGGGGTGTCTGGCTTTCAAGTCAAGGTCTCTTCGCTTAGCCCAGGGCAGTCTCAGCCTCTGAAGGAGGATGGAGAATTCAAGCCCAGCCTGGACCACACGGGGAGACCCGGTCTCGAAGGAAAAAAAAAATCTTTTCCTTTAAAAAGAGTCTTCTATGCCGGTAGTGGTAGACCCAACCCTGTTTTGCGAGCCAGCTCTGCTCAACAACTCTGATTGTCCTTTGTGAAGGAGTCTGGGGCCAGCACCAAGCTCGGGACAATCTGATTGCTTCCCGCCGGCCGTCCAGCCGGCCAGGGCGCAGGATTAAGGAGTGGGGGACTCGGGGCAAGTCTTTGTCATCTCTGCTTTAATCCCCTCCCAAATGCCTTCTGGACTTTTAGGGCTAGAGGAGCCCTCGGGGTTTGTCTCAGCCCGGGGTTCCCAGTCCGGTGGAGGCCTCACAACACCCAGGATCACACCCCCCTCCGGCAGCCTGCCCGGATGTGCGCCCTCCCAGCCTGGGCTCCACCCCTTCCTCCCCACCCCCAGATTCTCCCCAGCCTGCTGGGCAAGCTGCTAGGAAACCCAGAAGAATTCCCCATCAGGACCTGCCCCGGTCCGTGTTCCGGCCCCAGGGGAGGGGCACCCCGGAGCTGGGCTAGCAGGGGACGCTGCCCCACCCTCAGCCCCCCCCCCCCGCTGGCCTCCCACCTGGCCCCGCGCGGCCCCCAGCAGAGGCCGTGCGGGATCAGCAGAGAGATCTCCAGAGAGAGCCACTCTGTAGCCGCAGTGCTGTGCCCCACCCCCGGGCGGTGACCCCGGCCCCGGGGCAGACGCGGCTCCCCCAGGGCGGGAGGTGCCGTCCCCGGCAGGTAGTTACATTTCTGCTCCTCTTCGGGGACGATGCGGTACACTTTGTAGGGCTCGGAAATGTCCAGCTGAGATCGGTCCGTCACTTCCTCAAAATCCGGGCTCTTGTTCAAAGCACAGCGCAGCCTGGTCTTCCAAGTGGCTGGCTCGGCCTTGTCGCCCTCTTTAAATTTCCCTTTAAACACCGCCCAGGCCTGAAGGGAGAAAGACGCCGGTCAGCGCACACGACCCCCTCTCCGCACCAGCGGGCACCCGGCCCGCCCCCCTCCCAGCCTCGCGACCACCGCCTCCCACTCAGAGCCGAGATCGGGGGGCTTCACTTTCTCTCCCAGATGTGAACAGACCCCGGCCCGCTGGGGCAGGGGTCCTCGAGGCCTCCCCGCCGAGTCGGAATCGGAACCCGGCACCCGGCCGGCCCTTGGCCGGCCTCGGGAAGTCCTTCCCGGGCTGCGGGCCCGCCTGGCCGAGGTGACCTCGGGAGGAAGTTGCGCATGGTTACTCCAGCACTTCAGAAGAAAGGCTTCTGACTTCTTCAAGTCAACTGGTCAAATTTAGCATGAAAAGGGAACATAAAAAAAAAAAAAGAGGCTAAATGTGGTCACCCACTGCCTTGCTCCTTTCAAAGGAAATTTTGCTTTGCATTTTTACCCAATTTTGGCTTTGCCCTCCTTCCCCCAAGGTCCCGTTAAAACACAACGAGACATGTTCCCTCTGCTAGCTGTCCTTCTTCTTCTTGAAACGGCGCTGCGTGCTGACCTCTCCAGGCCTCCGACTCTGAGCGAGGACCAGAAATTCCAAGCTAGAACTCACAGACAGTGGGGCAAGAACTGCAAAACGTTCTTAAAAATAGCACCTGTGGATCGACGTCTCCTAAGACTCCCAACACCGGGGTCCAGACCCCTGGGTGAGGTGACCCCCCGGGCAGGGGGAAAAGTATCTGCAGTCTTAGACAGGACCGGCCCGTGTCCCCACCTCCAGGAAGGGCAGGCTGAATGCCCGCCCACCCCTCGGCGCTGGGCCACGCCCCCAGGTCACCTGGGCCCAGGGACCCCCCCACGGCTCCCATCCACGTGGCCCAGGAGACCCCCCACCCCGTGAGTCACCACTTTCCAAAGAGCCTGCCTTGTTTTTCCTCAGAAGCGGACGTTTATAGTCCTAGGTCAATGCTCTCTGCTCTGTTGGTGCCAAATTTTGCATCTATGCCCCAGGGAAAGAAGCTGAAAGAACATTCCTATCCGTGTGCATAAGCAATCACTTCCTTCCCGACGCAGATAGAAAGCCCATGCCAGGAACACACTCCTCCTCACTGACTGAACCAACTCGTGCGTTGCTGTTATAAATGTATACATGAGCAAATCACATCTGGCTAAAGAGTAACTTCCTATGTTTATGACTTGGTTATTTTCTGGATATACTGAGAATTGCTCCCAGGGTCTGGAACATGCCAGACAAGAACTCTGGCACTCCAGCCACGCTCCTGCCCGCTGCTCCTTACTTGGTTCTGTAGCCCAGGTTGGCTCTGAGCTCTCGGTCCCCCTGCCCCCCACTTCCTGAGCAGCCGGGGTTCTGCCGTTCACTATGTTAAGCCAGGGTCTGTCCACCTCAGCACTTCTGACGCTTGAACCCGTTCTCCAGGCGGGGTCTGCTTACCGCGCCCCTGGACCCAGCCCACCCACGTCAGTAGCACCCTCTTGATCCTGTAGACAGGACCAAGCGTGCCCCACTTGGGGGACCCATTGGGTCACCCAGATTCCAACCTGGCCTTGACAGGCATCACCATCATCTAGTGCACCCCCAGAGCAGTACACGCTCACGTGACCCTCCCACCCATCACCCCGGGCTCCCTGGGCCGGCTGGGCATGATGGCTCATACCTGCAATCCCAGCTACACTGGAGGTGGAAGGGAGGGTGGCAGTTCTAGGCTGGCACAGGCGTGGTAATGAGTACTTGTCACCCCAACTCCACGTAAACAGATCCTGATTCAGGTAGCGGGGGCGGGGGGGGGGGAACTGAAACTCTATCTCAAAAATAATTAGAACCAAAAGGGCTGGAAGCATGGCCCTCGGGTAAGGGAGGCAAAGGCTTCTTTGAAAATAGATGTAAGCCGATCTGAGGCCTCCCCAGCCTGCCGAGGGCCGGTATGGTGCTCTGGTCAAGCCACCGAGTACGAACCCGTCTCCGGCGACAGGATGGGGACGGATTCCTGTAAGTGGCTTTTTGTTACCCACTTACTGCTGGTAGGAAAGCAGATGCCTGGCCGGTCGGTTTGGGGATTTTTTTTTTTTTTTGGCGGTCCTGGGACTCGAACCCAGGGCCTGTCACTCTCGTTCCGCCTTTTCATTCAAAGCTGGTGC
Organism: Perognathus longimembris pacificus; assembly: GCF_023159225.1. Lineage (NCBI taxonomy): Eukaryota > Metazoa > Chordata > Mammalia > Rodentia > Heteromyidae > Perognathus > Perognathus longimembris. The sequence continues at coordinate 2,207,885 of NC_063170.1, forward strand.
CACGCAAGCCAAGCCTCCAGCTCCAGCTTCTCGCTGGCTAACGGGAGACAAGCGTCTCACAGACTTCCCTGACTGCACTGGCTCTGAGCCTTGACTCTCAGACCCCAGTTACCTGGGCAGCTGGGATTATAGGCGTGAGCTACCGGCGGCCGCTTCCGATGCACTTTTCGTTTCTTAACCACGTTTTGTTTCCCCACGCTAGGGATGGAGCCCTGTGGCACGCTGGCCAGCGTCCCGCCCCCAGCCGCCCCCAGCCGCCCCCAGCCCTTCATCTTTGAAAGGTGCGCTTCCGATATTTGAGGACAGCGAGCTCTCTACACAAACGGAAGACGCCCGCCAGCTCCGTCTGCCCAAGGCCTCACAGCTGACCTCTTCCAACAGCAAACGTGCGCTCTCGATGGGGTGCAGAGATGCCCCTCCCAGAGGACCCTGACAAGCCAGCATGCCCGCTGGCATGGCTCAGAGGAGCAGCAGCGGACCCCCGCCTGGCTCTGCGTCCCGGGCTTTGCCCGCCAGCCTCCTGCTGGCCTCTCACTCCCGCCCGCCCCCCTTCCCACTGAGATTGGGGACTCACTTCAGATTGCCACATCCAGCGACTGCGTAACCCACGGAAACATCGGGAATCAGCGCTGTCGAAACGCCCGTGAGGAGCATTGCATAAGATGCATAAATCTGGGGCCTGGTTTCCTTACTGGGAGCGCATGCAGCATAAAGAAGCTGCACACGCACGCACGTGCACACACGCACGCACACCCCGGCTCCAGCTCCCAGTTCCCTGGTGCTCCGCCGACAGCCTGCACTCGGCAGTCAGTCCTGGCTACGCTCAGCTCAAAGCGGGGTTCTCCGAGCTGGCGCCCCAGGGACGTCTTGGCTCTGGGATGGGGGAGAGTTGCTGTGGCAGGTCGCAGGTCTCCCACAAAATGCCCACGGGGCACGTGACAGCCCCCACCACAAAGACACATCGTATCTTGTCCTAGACGTCAAGGGAGGAGGACGAAGAGCTACCTGGACTCTAGAATGCCGAGCTGACTGAAGAGCTCCGCGCACTGGTTACAGAGCCGTCTGAAGAGAAAGTCACCGCGACACCAAATGCAAACGCCAGCTACCGGCAAAGGACAGAGACCCATAGCGGAGGGGAAACAGAGGCACTGGTCTCGCAAACCTGAGGACACCCAGACCTTCCTGATCTGGGCCAGGGAGGAAGGAAATGAGGGTTCGGTGCGTTCCCACAAACGCCTTTTACTTGCCGCTTCTGTCCCCCCAGAGGGCTGCACGCCAGGATTAGGAGCTGGCAGACAGCTACCCGTGGGGACCGGGGAGGGAGGCCGGGCAGAGACCCGAGGCCACGCACGCGACCTCGGCACCGGACTCGGGTCCAGGCGTGATCTCCTGACACTCCTGCTCGCTCGCGTCAGTCACCTGGGCGCCCTCCCAGTGCCTGCCTCCCTCCTCTAGTCGACGCAGAGGCGGCAGACGCCGGCCCTCCACGCTCAGCCTGGGCTCCACATCAGCTCGCCTGTAGGGCGCCTGCTCGTGGACTTCGGCCCCCCTTGGTGTTGGGGGGCAGCTGTGTGTGCACGCTGGCTCACCCTGGACACGCCTCTCGGTGCCCTTACAGAACGAGGGGGGAGGGAGCGGCACCGACCACACCGAATCGCACGAGGGGAAACGGAACAGCAGGTGCGGGCCGGGCCTGCTGCAGAACCTCCCGTCGGTCCACGCCGGCCGCCGCGGCACCCGGGGAAGAGCGGAAGCGCTGGGCTCGCCGTGCCAGGGGCGCTTCCTACGCTCCGGGGAGGGGAGGCCACTTCCAGACACTGGCCGCAAGCACAGCACACCCCTGCACCCAACCAGGAATGACTGTGGATGCGCCTCACCCTCCCAGCTAAACCTGCCGCGGCAGGCAGACGCCACGGCTTTGAAAGAAGGCGAGACCGCAGGCTCCCCTAGTGATCCCCGTGCTCTGGTCCTCCCCCGACCCCCAGCAGAGGGGTCAGGAGAAGCAGGTTCCCGGGCCTCCTCCGCTTCCCTTTACAACAGACCCCGCGGGGATCCAGTAACCCAACAGACACGGTCACCTAGCCTACGCCGCTGAGGATCTGATTGGTGTTCTGTCTACATCGGGGACACTGTCCCCGAGGGACAGGGAGAGGCCCACTCTCTCTGGGGTTTCACCTTGAAGATGGAGGCATCCACCTCCTGGTTGTAGTCCTGCTTGCCAGCGTGCTTCCAAGGGATCCGGAACATGCTCTTCTCGTCATTTTCCCAAATCAGCCCTGGATACATGGAGCTGTCGATTTGTTCAATCAGCCACTGTCGGAGCCGCCGGCCACCGTTCCGGTCACACATCCTTGGAAAGAGAAAGGCAAGGAACGTCCATGAGTCGGAGCAACCCAAGAACCGGGGATGTGGGGACTTCAGGACAGAGGGGCCAGCTTGGGGGCATCCCACAGACCCAGGGAACCTGGGCCACCTGCCAGGGGGAGGCAATCCTGCCCCCCCCCACACACACACACGGCCCAACAAAAACCGAGAGCCCTTGAGACCGGCAGCGGCCCGAGTGCCTGCCTGCGGGGCCGCGGGCCCCTGACCTGGGCCTGGCTTCCAGCTTTCCCCAGGCCTCCCGGCCAGGAAAGCGCAGCCGCTCAGCACAGGGGCGTGCTGAAGGGCCCCAGGGCTGTAAGAACCAGCCCCATGCCTGAGCCCAGGGGCTGGCGGGCCCGGACAGAATACCACAGACGTGCCTCTGAGAAAGAGGAACACCTCAGCCCCCCAGGCTCCCCCCACCCCCAGACCACCACGCTGCTCACCCCTGATGGAACGGTGACAAAGCGAGTCCCCTCCCAGCTGGGCTTGTACCCTGCTGTGTGTGGGGGGGGGGAGTCCCCTATCAGCACTGCAGCCAGGTCAGCACCTGAAGTGCCTGTGGCAGGCTGCACCAGAGAAGACCCCCAAGGAACGAGGGGGCTACCTTCCGCCTCCGGGCACTCCCGACCACGTGAGGACCGCAGGAGAGGGCGGGAACATGGCCACGCACTGAGCCAAGCCGCACCGTGCTCTCCCAGGGGCTCAGTCTAAGACCTCCCGACCTAGGACACCCAAAGGCACCCTTGGACATTTCCGCCAGCAGCCAAAGACTCACAGCCAGCATTTACAAGAACACCACTGGAAATCCCCTCGGCAATGGACAGAAGCCCACATATACACAAAAAAAACGGGGGGCGGGGCATTTCTCTCCTTCCCACTAACCTGTGACCTCTTCAGACGTGTTTGAAGCAATCAGCAGTGGCTAGACATAACGTCCCCAAGAACACGCTCACACCCAGAGCCGTGCCAGTGCGTGAAGCGAAACCGTCCACCATCGACCCTGTCCAGTCCCATCGACCCTGAGGCCCACGGGTGTCCGTGGGGGCAAGGGAGTGACACTGGGCTCCAGGGAGAAGGAGGGGCTCTCTCTGAGCTCCTGCTAGCATTTCCACCCCACAACCTCACTTTCCACTTCTGGGCCTAAAAGGGGCGGGGGGGGGGGCGGGGTAAAGGAACTATGATCCCTGGAGCCCAGCAATGGCTGTTGTCCAGCTAACGCTTGGGGAGTCACCTGAGCCCTTCAGAGAGTCCGAGTCTAAGACTGTCAGGCTCTAAGTAGGAAAGGGTGGCTTTCAAGAGGAACCTAAGAAGGAAAATAAAGCTCCTGGAAACAACTACAGCCCACTCTGAGGAACCAGACGATGGGCTCCCCCGGCATGAGGGGACATGGGGGGTATGGGGGGTGTGGGGGGGCAGGGGCAAGGAGACACATGGCAGAAAGGCACCAGGGACTCTGCCAGCGAGGGGAGAATGGATGCTTACACTCATCCTCCTAAGCTACAGTCCAGCTACCAAGAGCAAATTCCAGAAAGAGAACCGAGACTTTCTCACCAGGATCACCCCAAAATTGTTGAGGACAACTATCCCAGCGGTTAACAGAAGAAAAGGGGGTGGTAGAAACAGCATTGCGAAGAAACACGAAACAGAGGACCTAAGAGCTGGAAAAGGCATGGAGACCATCTCACCCGGTCCCTCCCTATTCAAAAGCTGACAGGCACAGCCGTCCCGGGCCCGGTTCTACAAAAGCCGCTGCGGGGATGGGGCGCGCCTCGGCACGTGGACAGCCACTTCTGGATTTCCCCTGCTGTCACCTTCGAGAGGAAGACCACTACAGATTTACTGAACACTAGCAAATTAAATCTACCCACTGCCCAGCCAGGAAAACATAATCAGCGCAGTCACATGTTTACAACTTCCTCTTCTTGCTTTTGAGGTAACTCCTGTACCAGCGAGTCCCCCTGGGAGCTAACCTGCATCCCCGTATCGGAGTCCTGGCCCAGATTCCCAGGTGGCAGGCCACAGGAGGCTGCGCCGGCCTTCCTGAGCTGCTGCCGGCGTGAGCAGCGGGCAGCTCAGGATAACAGGCGTGCTGCCCGTTCCGTTGCTCCCGACCGCTCCCGAATGATCGCCGTGAGGGAACCCACTGCCTGCCGAGCAGGACAGACCCACCCCCAGCCTCACCCCCGGCTCTGATCTGCGGCTTACGGCGGAGGCTGGGGCTTAAGATTCGGGAACATCCCTCGCGGCCAGGGGACAGAACGGCTCACCGGGGGGAGTCGGTCCCGCCATGCGACCCACAGGTCTAATTTCCCCTCCCTAGATCAGGCTGCCACACACGAGCTCCAGCACCCCACGCTGCCTCCGCCCCGTGGGAGAGCCCAGCGGGAGACACACAGACCTGGGAGCCCTCACCAGCAGGAGCTGAGGGAAAGCGAGGTGTGTGACCACGAGCCGCCGGCCTCCGGGGACAGGGACAGCCAGCCTCCGGGGACAGGGACAGCCGCTGGCCTCCGGGGACAGGGACAGCCAGCCTCCAGGGACAGGGATAGGCAGCCTTTGGGGACAGGGACAGCTGCTGGCCTCCAGGGGCAGGGACAGCCGCCGGCCCCCGGGGACAGGGACAGCCGCTGGCCTCCAGGGACAGCCACGAGCCTCTGGGCACGGGGACAGCCAGCCTCCAGGGACAGGGATAGACAGCCTCTGGGGACAGGGACAGCCGCCGGCCTCCAGGGGCAGGGACAGCCGCCGGCCTCTGGGGACAGGGACAGTTTCTGGGGACAGGGACAGCCTCTGGGGACAGGGACAGTGGCCGCGCTCTTGGCTGGGACGGATAGGCTGAAAGCAGAGGATGGACGGGGCGGCCGCCAAGCCCGGCGGCATGGGCCGGCGTCCCGGACCCCGGGCCGCCCCGGCCCGCAGCCCCCAGCCCTCCCGTCCCACCTGCCTACCTGCCGCCGCCGGCCCGCAGCCCCGCCGCCGCCCGCTGCCGCCCCGCGCTCCCCGCCCACCGCGCCTCGGCCCCGGCGGGTCCGCGCTGGCGGGGCGCCGCCGGGGCGCGCGGCTTTAAGGGTGGGGCGGGGGCGGGGGCGGGCCCTGCGCTGGGAGCGACGGCCGTGCTGGCCAATGACGCGAGGGAGGGGCGGGGACGTCGTCCAATCAGCGCGGCCCCCGGCGGTCCGCCTTCTGCGAAGCGCTCGGCTTTCCGAGAAACCGCGGGGCAGCCCGGGGCTCGCGGGGCGCGCGGGGCGGCCGGGGTCCCGGGTCCGCGCGGGGGTGGCGGGGGCCCGGGGGCGGCGCGGGAGGGGGGTTCCCGCAGGGCTTCCCGGGGGCTGCGGGGGCGCCCCGCGGGGCGCGGCGGGAGCCCCGGGCCCGCCTCCCTCCCGGGCCACTCGGCCGCCCCCGGGGCGCGCGGCGGGAGCCCGGGCCGCACTCGCGCTGGCCGTGTCTTCCGGGTTCCAGTCCGGGCAGCCTCAATCGTGGCCAATTGACTTTTATTGCCAGCTTGGCTTTCCGAGGACCTGTGACATTGATACGGAAAAAGGACTTTATTGCCCCCCATAATGCAACGAACGAAAGAACGTGCAGCAGGTTCCCCTGGAGACAGGTTCAAATGAATGTCCCTGCAGCAGTCAGCGTAGGTAGCCCAGGCTGGCCTCCTACTGGCCACCTGCCTGCCTCAACCTCTCCAGGGCTGGGATTACTGGCAGAAGCTACCACGACCATCGTCATTATTTTGAAAACTGTGACTTGAAAATTACCTGGGGGCTGGGAAGGTGGCCTCGTGGTAGAGCGCTTGCCTCTCACGCATGCAGGAAGCCCTGGATTCGATTCCCCAGCACCCCAGAGACAGAAAAAGACAGAAGTGGCGCTGTGGCTCAAGTAGTAGAGTGCTAGCCTTGAGCAAAAAGAAGCCAGGGACAGTGCTCAGGCCCTGAGTCCAAGGCCCAGGACTGACGGAAGAGAGGAAGGGAAGGGGAAAGGGAAGTTAGTTGATGTGAATTTCCTAAAGACCATTGCTTCCACAATCTTATAAAGTCAACAAGTTCCCTGGTATTCCCTGGTACTGATTAATTTTCAAAGCTCACATTCTTTTAAGAGTATTTGGATAGTGTGGGAATGTTTAGAGCGTTGGCCACGGGGAGGGGTGGGTGGGGCTTTTAGAAGTCAGGGCCCCTTGGACCTCAGATTGTGAAAACAGCCTGTTTGCACACCTGTTTCACACATCCATCCTGGAGCCTGCATAGTCACCCTGGCCCCAGCTTGGATCTCCACCCTACCCTCCTCTTGGCCAAAGGTGTGGGGACACCGTGCAGACCAGGGGTGGGAGCCCCTGCTTTACCTTTGCTGACGGCAGCAGGCATCCTCGCTGTCGGCTCTGCTGGTGCTCACGACGGAGACAGCTGCCCTGTGGCCCCTGTGGTCCTGGGCCCCGTGTTCCACACAACCCCTGTCAGTCAGCGGCTCCCTGGGAGGACGCACAGCGCCCAGCACAGAGCGGAACGCACAGGGAAAGGCGCGGTCTTCAGGGGACAAGCATGGGTCCTTCCGGGGGAGCAAGAGATGCTTAGCTCCCCAGCCCCCCAGGGTGCCCTAGGGAAGCTCGCTGAGAGACCGGGACCCCAGCTTTCCCACCGGGGGCTGCTCACATGGGCAGCTCTGCCTGGCATGTGCCAAAAACCCCAGGAGGAAAACTGGTGTGTTCAGCAGGTCCTGCAGAGCTAGGGTGACAGGCTGATTTTGTTTGGTTGGTTGGTTGGTTGGTTGGTTTTGTGGTATTGAGACTGAATTCGATTGGCCCCATCGGCCAAATAAAGGGACATGGGAAAGGACAGGGAAAGGCTATCACACGGCGCAGGCATGCCCTGGGAAGACAGCCCTCTGACCTGCCCGTAGCCATCTTCAGGGTACAGACATGAGCCACTGAAACAGACTGGGCGTGGGGGAGGGAGGGCCGTCAGAGGTCGTTCCGGCTGTCTTCGTGGTCAGGCTAAGCCAGACCCGCTCCCTGGAGGGTGGCTGGTCCTGAGGAGCCTGAGGACCTCAGAAGCTGTTTGGGTCCCTTGTCCCATGCCTTTTCCCTCAGTCCTGTGATCCTTCCTGGACTCCGAGGTGATTGCAGCATGGCTGCAGAGAGAATGTTCTGGCTGAGTAGAACAGCTGGGTAAAAGCAGAGCCACGTGCAGCGTGCTTGCAGCGAGTTGCTGGGCCTGGCAGAAGCATCTTCAGAGCGCTCTTATGTTGCGTTCCTGTTTGGTTTTGCTATGCTTCAGACTGAACGCAAAGCCTGGCGCTCTACCGCCCGAGCCGCGCCCCACGCCTTTCACTTTTAGTTTTGTTTCTCAAGGCCTTTAGCTTTTGCTGGGGCCAAGTTGGACTGTGAGCTCCCTATCTCTACCTGCTGAGTAGCAAGGATTACAGATAGGGCCCACCACGCCCACCAGGCTAGGCAAAGCTTTCATAAACTGGGCTGAGGAAGCACCAACCTTGAGTGAACAGATAAGGTGACTGGACTTCATCGAGATTTCTGTTCATCAAAGGATAGGATTAGGAATGCTGGAGCCAGCCCGGGCTGGGAGAAGAAAGGACTTCTGAGCAGGCCCCGGTGGCTCACGCCTGTCACCCTAGCTACTCAGGCAGCTGAGATCTGAGGATCGCAGCTCAAAGCCAGACCAGGCGGGAAAGTCTGCAAGACTCTCCAATAAACCAGCAAAATGCAGGACCGGCGATGTGGCCCAGGCGGTAGAGCGACAATCACGGGTGAAAAGCTGAGTGAGGATGGGCGTCCTGAGCTTAAACCCCAGGACAGGCACGCGAAAATGAAAGGTGAAGCAAACAAACAAAAACGCGGCAAAAGATGTCGGACGAGGGGCTGTTGGAGAGCAAAATGGCATCGGCACGTCAGAAAGCAGGGGTGAGGCCTACCCACCCGCAAGCCGGCCCTCGGGCTGCCAGCCAGGCCCCCGCAGCTCCTCCCGTAGCCGGTGGACAGCCGGTTTACCCTACAGACAGGAGAACAGTGCACGCAGCACTCAGCACAGAGCAACTGACCACAGCTGGATGCCAACCATGCACACACACACACACACACCTGCAAGTGTGTGTGTGTTTCTGTGTACAGTAGCTGTTTTCACGTAAGCAACCACCTTCAACCACAGTGAGACTTCTCCAAGGAGATGAACTGAAGGTGATGCAAGAGCCTTGGGAACAAATGTTCAGAAACTGGGTGAAACTTACTTGCCCCAAAGACGTGAACTTCGCCCCACCTGCCTACCAGTAGTTTCTCTTTGACTGAATCCATTTGTTCTGTTTGCTCAAGGTGGACTTAGATGATAACTTAGGAGTTGGTAATACTGCCACAATCTATTTCTTTATTCTACAAAGACCACAAGTAAAAATCTGTGGTACGTATATTTACTTATGTGCTAAAATCCACTTCCTTCCATTTATTCATTTCAAGAATGTTATTGGCTGGGCATGTGGCTTAGCGGTAGAGTGCTTACCTAAGCATGCACGAAGCCCTGGGTTCGATTCCTCAGCACCACATACACAGAAAAGGCTGGAAGTGGTGCTGTGGTTCAAGAGGTAGAGTGCTAGCCTTGAGGAAAAGAAGCCAGGGACAGTGCTCAGGCCCTGAGTTCAAGCCCCAGGGCTGGCAAAAAAAAAAAAAGAATGTTATTACTTGTAGTTCTGATAGATATCTCCTCCAAAGAGTAAAAAAAAGTATAGAAAAATTAATGCAAGAAGAAAAATTGCATGAAACACTCAATAATTTTTCCAATTAGCTACAAATTGTTTCAGTGGTTATTAGTAATGCAAGTGCTTGGAACAGTCCTGAGAAAGAACAGCTCTTCTACACATAGAAAGACCTACAGCTTCCGAGGCTATGGCCAGAAGATACTGGTTTACCCAAAGTATAAATGCTAATGGGAAACACGGATCAGAGCTTCTGTGTGTGTGTTGTTTTGCACTTGCTAGGCAGGTGCTCTGTCATGAGCCATGCCCCCAGCTCTTTTCTGCACTGGTTATTTTTGAGATAACCATCCACTTTTTGCCCACACTTGGACTGCGATCCTATTTTACACTTTCCCCCAATAGCTGGGATCACAGACACATACACCATGTCCAGCTCCAGCTACTGAGATGAGGAATCTTGCAGACATTTTGCTGGAACTAGCCAGTAGACCGAGGCTCGTGATAGCCTCCGGCATAGCTGGGATTACGGGCAGGACCCACCGGGCCTGGTTAGATGAACATGTTTCCGCTTTCTGCGAGTAACGCTGGCACGTTTGTAAGCGCATGTAGAGCCCCAGGGGGAGCCTCGGGAGTCTGACTCAGGATGTTTGGAGCGGGGTCTGGAACCCTCATCCTTAGCCAGCCATCTCAACTAACTCACAGCCAATCCGTGAGTGCCTGCATGCGGTTACCTCTGCAACCAACATGCCCCTCGTCAGCGGCTGGCTTAGCAGAGACGGAAATGCATGCGGTGGGAACAAGCCCCTTCCGACGAGAGTCGCAAGCTCTGCGCACGGTTCAAAAGTCCCATCCACGCCCGTGGGCTGACACCCTAGCGGTCAGCATTTGCGGACCCCACGCTCGTAGGGCACGAGGTGTGTCCTTGGACTCACTCGATGGGCTTACCAGTGAGCTGTCCACTGAGGAATGTCTTCCTGCAAAAGATAAGGTACGGGTGGGGCGGTTGCTGCCCCTCCCAGGAAACGGGAACAGCAGACGTAGCCCATCGTGGCCACATCCCTGGACTTCAGGTTCTGCATCTCCAGGTCAACGTCCTTGTCACCCGAGGGGGCATGTCTCTCTCTGCTCCCTCGTACCTGGGAGGCGTGGGTCCCGGAGGAGGGGGCGGGGCGGGGGCGGCGGCTCCCGGGCAGGGACGGAGCTGGGCTGCTGGCACCGCGGCCTAGCGCTGGGCACAGAACACGAGCGGGCAGGAGTGGCCTGCCAAGCGGCCTTGAGTGAGACACAGTCACAGCCCTGGGCGCACTCCCCCACACGACGCTGGCTTGGAACTTGTCTCGTTTGGTTCCCAAGTCAAAGGTGACCCCCTCTGTGATGGAAAATGGGAGCTCAGGGAGGCTGAGCCCCTCGCCCCAAATTCCACATCTCTCTGCGGCGACGTGTCACCCACCCCTCAGGGGAGCGATCCAGAGCAGGACACTGAGGCTGGCTCCTCTGTCTCCTCTCTGTGAAACGCAAAGGTCAAGCCAGGCAGGTGCCCGGGTGGCTCAGATCTGAAAGCCTACACCTGGCGCAGCAACCGAGGCGCAGCCGGGCCGGCCCTGGGTGCGGGCGGGGCGGGGAGAGGAAGCCCAGGCCCCAGGTTGCTGGACGGGTTAGTCACTTCCTTCCTAGCAGCCTCTGGATCGTTCCGGGCTCCCGGTTCTTCGCCCTGTCACCCACTCATGCAAATGAGCGCACGGCAGCGTGTGAGCCCAGCGGGGCCCGCGTGCAGGTGACGCCGGCTTCGCCCCTGCGGGGGAGCCAGACGCACCCCGAGCCTGGCGCCCTGTCTAGTCTTCTCTCGCAGCTCTGCACCCTGAGTTTCTCTCGGCACCCACGGCGGCGTAGCGATTACCCCTCTGCAAAACAACCCCGGGCTCTTTAATGTTTAAACGGATGAAACCCGAGTTTCCCCCCCACACCCCCCAGGAGCCTGGGGTGCGGGCCCTGCCGCGGGCCCTGCCCGAGGGTCTGCGCTGCTTGCACCCGGCATGGCTGCTCCTTACTTCGCTTTCTTGCTTTGCCTTTTTTTCATCGTTTCTTTTTTTTTTTTTTTTTGGCCAGTCCTGGGGCTTGGACTCAGGGCCTGAGCACTGTCCCTGGCTTCTTTTTGCTCAAGGCTAGCACTCTGCCACTTGAGCCACAGCACCACTTCTGGCCGTTTTCTGTATATGTGGTGCTGGGGAATCTAACCCAGGGCTTCAGGTATACGAGGCAGGCACTCTCGCCACTAGGCCATATCCCCAGCCCTCATCATTTCTTGATGTTGGGGTTTTCGGTCTGGACCTCGGTGCCCGGGTGCTGTCCTCGAGCACTGGGCCCCTCGGAGCCACGGCTCCACTTCCAGTTGGGGCATAGTTCATTGGAGTTCGAGAGTCCCATGGACTCTCCTGCCCAGACTGGCTTTGAACCGCGATCCTCGGATCTCAGCCTCCTGAGCAGCTAGGATGACAGGCGTGAGATACCAGCGCCCAGCCCTTGCGTTGCTTTTTTTTTTCTTCTTCACTTTTTCCTTTTGCTTTTCTCATTTTTTGTCTTTTCTGTCTTCATTTTTTCTTTTGCCTTTCTTTACTTTTTCACAAGAGTCCTGCAGGACTGTTAGAGCAGACAGGGCCCAGGTTCCAGCAGAAGCTAAGCGCTGCCAGCCAGCAGCGAGAGCAGCGCAAGCCCCGGAGGACTCACCCACTTCCCAGCTTTGCCCTGTGGGACCGGGCGGGGGGGGGGGTCTGGGGGCGGCAGCGTGTGGGCCAGACCCATGTGCAGGGGCGGACACAAAGGAAGGCCGCCCTCGAGAGCATTAAGGGAGGTATACACCCAGGCTTGTCATCCCAGGTACTCAGGAGGCCGAGCTCTGGAGATCACAGTTCAAAGCCACCCTGGGCCAACAGTCTGTGAGATCTTTCTCTCCAACTAACCAGCAAAAAAAACCCCAGAAAGTAGACGTATGGCTCAAGGGGTAGATAGAGTGCCAGCCATGAATTAGCCGCGTGAGAGCTGGAGGCCTCGAATTCAAGCCCCAGTACTGGAAAACACAAGCAAACACGAAGGGCGGACACAGGTAGGTGTCTGCTTGGACCCTCCTTGAGCGTCTTCTTCTCACTGTCCCTGGGACAAAGGGACGCGTGGTGTCACTCAACGAAGTTTCTCGTGGTGGCTGCTCTCCCCCCATGACTTTGGGGGTTTCCAGAGAGACAGTGCGCCCCGGCTCGTGGCTTCCCCCGGCCCCGCGACCAGCCAGGCCCGGCTGTCCTCCCTCCCTCCCACCCGCTCCAGGCGCGAGACTCAGGGCAGCGCACCGCGCTCCTTACGGCCCCGGCGTGCGGCCACACCCTCCCACGGGAGAAACGCGACCCCCGCTTCCAGCCCAGGGGCCCAAGCATCCCGGGCCCCTCGGGCGACAGCACTGAAGCCCACCGAACGCTGACCTTCAAATGGGCCAATGGCACAGCAGGGGACCCGGAGGAGCGAGCCGCAAATCAGCAGCCGCGCCGGGGCTGTGGCGGAGGCCCATTTTCAGTGACTGTGCCATTTCAAGAAAAGCAAACACACACGCCATAACTGAATGGTGCAGCGAAATCAGCCGCCTTCGCTCTCCATGTCTCCCACAATACTCAGTGACAGGATCTTTCCCCAAGGCTTCCCACTTCCCTATTCTGGGTTTGACTTGAAATTTAAAAATTATGTCATCCCAAGGCACCGGGGCCGCACGGCCACCACGGCAGAGGAGGAGGGGGGGGGGGGGAGGGGCGTCCTGCAGTGGCCGGGCAGGCAGCGCAGGGGAGGGGCGCGGAGCCGGGGGCCGGGTGGCCCTGTGCGCCCCGGTGGCGGGAAGCACGCGGGCGATGCGAGCTGGAGGCCGCAGAGCGCCCAGACTGCGCTGCCCCCGCCGTGGCTTCGCCGGGTGGGGGCGGGGAGCCGGAGCCGCCACCGGACCACGGACGGCCCGCACGCCCGCGGCCAGGCCGGCTCCGAGTCCCGTGGGGGCCCGCAGGCGGGTGGGTGGGGCGGCGGGGGCTGGGGGAGGGAAGGCCGCGGCCCCATCCCTGCCTGGCGGGGCAGATCGTGATTTTCACACAGTCGAGAGCGTGCTGGCCAGTCCTGCGCGTGGAAAAGGCGCACACCCCTGCCGTCGGTGCAGGGCTGGCGTGCGGCCCCGCGGGGGTCAGGGGGACAGCTGGAGGCCGAGCTCTCCATTCCCGCAGGGCGCCGGCACTGCCCCGGGGCCGCGGAGGGAGGAAGCGGGGCGTAGGGCTCCAGGCCCGGCACCCAGGGCTCCCCCCTGCTCCCCCCAACCCGGCAGCCACGGGGGGAGGGGGCCCGGCAGAGCTGAGAGCTGCCGCACGTTCACGTCAGACTCACGGGGAAAAGAACATACAGCAGCTCCCTAACGCTGTGACCTCACAGTCAGCGTCCGCCGGTGTGCACTCAGGCCTCACCCCGGGACACTCGAACCCCACCACCCCGCGTCCCGGGCCCCCATGGACCTCGATGCTGTGCCCCTTCTTAGGAAGCCAGTGTGCTGACGGTGCCCTGCTCTGCTCTGAGGACGGGCTTTGCTGTTTGCCATGCTGGTGTTTCCAACGATGCTCCTCCCCCAAGGCCTCCCAGGATGGCTCTGGGGTGGTGGGGGCAGGGGGGTGGGGGCGGGGGGGGTGTGTGAGTGGAGGCAGGTCCAGGCGCATGCTTGGAAATCACTCAGTCATTCCTTTCAGAGTAACACGTGACACTCCTGAGTTCCCAGAACTCTTGCTCCAAAGATGCTGACCGCACGGACAGGAACAGCGCTCCAGCAGGAACTGGGCTCCTTCCTGCTCCTCCCGGGATAGGCGGAGCCTGACCTGGGAGATGGGCTTCTCCAGTCACATGACCAAGGGTGACCAGGGGTCAAAGAAGACAACGATGCTGTCCTGGGAGGATCCTGTGCCCCAGGAAGAGAGCCAGGCCCAGGAGAAGATGGTGAGCCCACTGCCACAGAGGCCACGAAGGGAAAAGTCGGGAGAGGTGCGGTTAGCAGGCTGGTGGCGGGGGTGGGGGTAGCATTTCGTGGAGATAGCATTTCAGGTTGTGAGGGTGAGAGAACGGTGGAGACGATAAGAGGACAGCTGCACAGTCGTGCCAGTGTGCTTGAGCCACCCACCTTCCACCCGAGCGGAGGAGAACTGTTTCTTTCCAAGTTCGCAGGGACTTGGCCATCAACATTCCCTAGGTTACATAACAACTCTTCACAAATTTAAAAATGACTGACATTATATAAAGTGTGTTCTCTGACCACAATGGAATTAATAAACTAGATATCAGCAACAGAGAGCTATTTAGAAAATCCCCCCAAATATTTGGAACTTAAACTATCCACTTCTAAATAACTCTTGGGTCAAAAAGTAAGTCATAAGGGAAGTTATAAAATATTTTTAGTAGAATGAAAATGAAAACACAACTTTATCAACTGTCTTCCTTGTGTTCTGCTTGGTCCCTCTGAGACACAAGTAAAGTGGGGAGTTCATGTCATTCAGTGCTTAAGTTAGAAAGGACGGTCATTTTCAACAACCAACCTAAGTTCCCACCACCTTCAGAAATGAGAAAAGTAAAACACAGATCAGACCACAACCAAGCAAAAGGAAGCAATTTCTGTGAAACTGAAAACTAAGGGATTAAAATCAATGATGGTAAATGCTGGTTCTTTAAAGCAATTAAGAAAAATTGATAAACCTCTAGCTAGACCAGGGGTGGAGAGAAAGGATAGAAATTGCTGGGTCGATCAGCATTCCTCGCTGTGGCAAACTCCCTGAAACTAACAACTTGAAAGAAATGAGATTCTCTTTGGAGCACAGTTTCAGAGGTTTCAGTTCCTTACCACTTGGCTCAGCCGCTCTGGGTCTGTAATGAGCTTCATGGCAGAAGGACACGGTGGAGGAGAGCTGCTCACCACATGGCAGCCAGGAAGCAGAGAGCAAGAAGACTAGGCTAGGGACAAGCCTTCGCTTCAAAGGCACGCAACCAGTGAGCTGCTTCCTCCAACCAGACCCCACCTTCAGAGCTCAGCTCTGCACTCGGCAATGTGTCAGTCCATCGGTGGGGTGGTTGTCCTTGTGGTCCAGCCGCCCTCTTACACCGCTTATACCACCTTCTGGGCATGTGTCACATTCCATACCCAAACCCCAATGGGTGAATATGGACTGGAATGCTCTCCTCAGAGTATGAGCAAGGAGCACAGTTCTGCATCATTGCCACCACCAGATAGAGCTCACTCCTGGAACGGAAGGTCAGGGGAATTAGAAAACAAATTCCTGTAACCCACCACATAGAAGACTAGAAAATGCATACCGTCTTTGTAAATGAGGAAAATGCATTTGGTTAAACCTAACAACTTTTCAAGATAAGAAACAGGGAAATGGGGGGGGGGGGGACGGAGGGCTTTCAGCAAACCAGAAACACAAGAGGATTTCTCTATGGTAAAGTATATCTACTAAAACTTACATCTAATTTTTCACTTAATGTTTCAAGCTGAATGTTTTCCTCCTACATTTGGGATGAAGGCAAGGATGTTGCCCCTTCCACCCAGAAAATTAAAAACATGTGTCCACTCAATATCTGTACACAAAGCTTATGGCAACTTTTATTCATAATTGAGAAAAGTCAGAAACAGCTTCGTGAAGCTAAGAGATAGGCAAACATGGTGTATCCATGTGACAGGGTGCTACTTGGCCATCAAAAGGATTTCCTGATACATACAATAACATGACTAATCCTGGAGCTGATTTAGCTGAGTGACAGAAGCAGACACATCCTGTAGATTCTTTTGCAATGGCGTACTGACAGGGAAGATGGACAGAGACCTGATTCGGAAGGAACAGGTCAGGAGTTGGGGGGCGGGGGTTGCTGAGAGATGCCACACCCCTCGGTTACACAATTCGAATTCCCTTAGGACCTGAAGAAGAGCTGCTGTCTGCCACTGCACACAAATCTGAAAGTGTTTCGGGTGATTCCAGACTCTGAACTCAGGGCCTCAAGCTTACTCAGCTCTCTACCACTTGAACCATTCCTCCAGCTCTGCTGTCTTCTTTTTGCTAGTTACTTTGGAGAGGGAGTCCCAGGGACTTTTCTGCACAGGCTGGCTTTGAGCCATAATCCAACAGTTACCCTCTTCAGTTAGCTGGGATTATAGGTGTGAGCTGTTGGCATCCAGCTAAAAACTAAATTCTATACAAGATACCCAAACACAGACACAGATCACACACACACACACACACACACACACACACACACACACACACCATGTTGATGCCATCTTCCTAGGTATAGTGTCATAGATAAACTTTACAATGCTTTTTAAAAGTACAAGCGTGTTGGTAATTTGTTTGAAACTGCATTGAATGTACAGAGAATTTTCAAAGAACTGCCATAGTCTTACAGTACATCTTTCTACCCAGCAGCAAATCATCTTTCATGTTCTTGAATACCAAAGTCTGTTTTTCCATGTAATTGTTCCTGCTTGGTTTGTGTTTATCTTCTTCTTCTGTTGTGAGTGAAATCTGTCCATGGTGATCCCTACGCTCTCTTTAGTGTTTAAAGGAAGTTTATTTCTGCGTGCTTGCCTTGGGACTGGCTCCTCCTTTCTTGCCATGAGACACCACTGTCTATGTGTCAGACTTCCCCTTTCTAAGTACGATGACTAACTCTTCCAAAATAATGGTAAAGTAATTTTACTTTTATTTTCTGTGTTTCACCCACATGTAAGAGATGAAACCACTTTTAAGTTCTTGCTCTTGGGCCTCTTTTTCTTGATCTTAAAAAAAAAAAAGATTGTACCTTTACTATGTCTTTATCGCTCATAATAATTTTCCATTAATGAACAATAAGTGTCTAAGATTGAATGCTTCAGCAAGAAGAATGCCAGGCATCCCACAGTTCTGCTGGCCTAGGAAGTCAGCTGTGTGCTCTCTTGTTGGCTCCCCATCTTAGCTAATCCCGTAGCTCTTGTTTAGGTTTAATCGTGACCCCAGGAATGTCACTCAAAGGCCAAAGCACTTCTTGGACCTTACGTAACACTTCACCCCCTGCAGGTCACACGAGTGCATGCCCCCTGCCTATCGAGGCTGGGGGTCAGGGTAGCTGGTCACAGGAAAGCCCTGGAAAGATTGAAGAGATGAAAGGACGACACGACCTTCCAAAGATGACAAGGTCACCGGGAAAAGAGGGAGAGCACATCTTAGCGGCAGTGCCAGGCCCCGGCCTGAAAACTAAGCAGCTAAAAAAATTCCCGGAGAGCTGTCCCCAGGTCTTCCCGCCACCGCCCAGCTTCATGACATCATCGGAGAGATTAGCATCCCTAGGTTAAGAAGAGCAACACCGAAGAAGCGGGACACTTCCAGCTCTAACTTCGCATATCCATGTATTCAGAAAAAGGGGGGTGGCAGTGAGAGGGGGGCTCAGCTGTCAAAGCAAGAAAACTGGGAAGCAATGCCAGGAGCTGCAAGAGCATAAAATGAGAGAACCTCCAAGTGGGAAGGAGGTGACCCTGGAGTGGGGGGTGACCTAACAAGTCGCATCCTTGCAGGAATCCCCTCAGTAGCCTCTTAAGGGCCTGGATGAACCCGCTGAACAACGAAGTTGGTATCTCATTGAGCAGTCGTTTCTGTTTCTTTTTTGCTGTTGTTTCTTTGTTTTGTAATCATCTAAAAGTCTTCAGGAAACTCAAACTGAGATTGAATCAGATCCAATGTAGCATTAAAAAGTTGAAACAGGGCACTAGGAATGTGGCCTAGTGGTAGAGTGCTTGCCTCGTACACATGAAGCCCTGGGTTCGATTCCTCAGCACCACATATAGAGAAAATGGCCAGAAGTGGCGCTGTGGCTCAAGTGGCAGAGTGCTAGCCTTGAGCAAAAAGAAGCCAGGGACGGTGCTCAGGCCCTGAGTCCAAGCCTTAGGACTGGGGGGGGAAAAAAACAAGTTGAACCAGGAAAGGCCGATCACGGTCCAAGCCTGTAGGCACAGCTAGTTGGGAGCCTGAAGCAGAATGACAAACCTCAAACCCCAGTGCCACCCAAAAAATATCCTATGAAAATTCTAGAAGCGGGACCTAGAAGACTACAGACACTCTGTAAGATCCCATGTACCTGATGTTATTTACGGGGCTCAACCACAGGAATGGAGAGATCAGAGGTGGAAGGGAGGGGTTAGCTGACCTCAAAGGGATATACACGGACTTTTCCCTGAGAATTCCATGCACATTTATTGAGAGTCATCAAATTGCACACTTCAGATCACACGTAGGTCCTGCCTCCAGGAAGCTGACCCCTAGAGCAGCATGCAGAACTGCCGTCTCGCCCGTGGCCAGAGGTGGCTCCTGTGTCGTGGTCCCCGGAGACTGTCCGTGGGAAGTCGTGTCTCACTTTCATTCTGCCAGAGATTCTTAAAAATCGTGGTGGGTGAAAGCAAAACACTCTTCAGAAATTTCAGTGTTTTCCTAAAGCCTCCTGTCCCCCTCTTCTGACTGTGGTGGCTCTCCCGGTAGGTGAGCTTAGACTCTCGGTTTCTCTTCTCACTAGAGGGGTTGAGCACCTCTGCGGGGGGTGCTGATTCTCAGTCACAGTGTCAGCATGTACTTTCCAAGATGTTTTCTCCAGTGGGTATGCCAGGCTAACCCGCCATCGATGGTATTGGAAATGTTGTGACCTTTATCTTTTGCTTTCAGATGGCACCTAGCTTACATACATTTTCAAGGGCAACCTAGCGAGCGGAGGGGTCTCCTCCACAGGTAGGGGGTGTCGTGGAGAGGAGGGCCTATCGGTACAGCCGGGGAGACAGCTCCAACATCAGCTGCTTCCCTGAAGTCTCCATCCACCCTTGCAAATGGCTGGGTGGACCCAGGATCCGATCTGCCACCTTCCCCGGTGGCTCAGCCCCACGCTGCTGCGACCCTGGATGAAGACTTCAGGAAGTCTTTGCCCTTCCCACAAAGGCCCACTGCCGCCGAGTCCTCATTCCCAGGCTTCCCTGAACCCCTACTGATAGCTCAAGGGAGTGAAAACTGGGGCTCTTCCACTTGGGAAATCCAAGCCAAATGAGAAGTGTTAGTTCCCTGGTAGAGCGTGGCTGGGCAGCCTTCGGAGTTGTACCAGGACCTCTCGGCCTTGACGCTGCCTCACTGGGCGGGGTCATGGGTGGGAGTTGTCTTGCGTGGTGTAAGGTGTCCTCAGTCCACTTGGCTTCGGTGACAGCCCTAGTTGTGGCAGCCTGGGCACGTGTACCGGTGGGGAACAAGTCGCTCTCCGTCGAGACCCTCCCGTTTGTTTCCTTTTGCTTCCATCTCATTTGGGTATCTTCCCTCTGCTCCCCATCCTTTAAATGTGCCCCAGATTGCTCCTGTCCCCTGTTCTGAGACCCAGAGGAGAGTGGCAGAAACAAGAACTGTTCCGTGGAGGAGGGGCAGTGTGGCGGACACAGTGGTCTGCGTGGCCTGGGCACTCCCTGGGCACCTGAGGAGATGGGAGAGGCCAGAGCCCAAGCACCAGAGCTTCCTAGAAAGGCTTTTCCCGTTCATCAGCACTGGCTGTACGAGAAGCCGCTAGGCAAGGATCCAAACACCAGGACCGACCAACAGTAGGAAACCGGGAGCGCCCTTTGCCTGAGTCACAGACGCAGCCGGGAGACCACAAGGACACACCGAGCCCAGATGCGCGGCTTCCCAACCCCGCAGTCCCTGGTTCTTTCCGACTGCCAGGGAGAAAGCCAGGGAGACGCGGGCAGGGTCTCTAAGCCTGCCCTTGCAGAACACCGCGTGCTCCCGCCTTCCTGTCTGTGGACGCTGTCTCTTCACCGTTGCCCTCCTGGAGCCCGAGTGCTGGGCACTCACCGTGACTCCTGCAGTCAGCAAGAATCTGCGGATGGCCTTGCTCTTGAGGGGAAGCTGGGCGGGGCGTGCTGCCTGCTCGGACCGTGGGCTCTGGGGGGCTCAGTCTGGCATCCGAAAGCTTCAGCAAGGCCTGGTTGCTCCTCAGCGCTGGGCAGTTCCGCTGACTCGGGTCCTATAGGTGCCAACGTCCCCATCGTAGAATCCATCCCCTAGAGACTTGCCCCCCAGGTCAGGGCCCCCCGGGTCTACGAGGCTCTTCATAACTCTACTTATGCCTTTGATTCCTCCCCGTGTTGTCGGGGGACAGGAGAGGTGCATAGGCCATGAGCGCTTCCTGAAGGCATTTGACAGCAGCCACCGAGGCTGTGAAGTCCTGGGCTCTCCAGTTAAATGCATGCGTCTTATGCAATCGGGTATAAAGGGATGTGCAGAAAATAGCTTCTCCAACAGGGCTTCCTTCCTGTGGCCAACTTCATGTAGACGTGTCAATCGCAAAGAGGGGGAAAAGGAGAGGCTAAAAAAAACATGCTGGATTTGCTTAAAAAAAAGTTATTTCTTGTAAAAAGCTTCCCTCTTCCACTTACGGATAAAACAACCAAACAGGATTCTCCCCATGTTCTACAATGGCTTTGCCCATGCCGGCGAGTCCCTGACCCCTCCCCTCCCCTTCAGGGACCACTGGACCAAAGCGGGTCCTCACCAGTGACCAAGCATGCAGTGCCTTTGGGAAGGGACCAGGCGGGGGGGGGGCGGGGGGAGGGGTCCCTCCATCCTCTGTACACTGTGATGGACTGCGCATGCCACGACTCCTTCCTTTTCGTTGCTGACTGGCAGCCCACTGCGAAGAACGCCCTGGCTTCCGCCCATGCACACTGATGGAGGAAGGGCCGTCCCTCGAGAATAAAAGCGAGGACTGCTGAGCATCAGGCCACAACCAGCAGGCAAGCCCGGTGCCTGCCCCGGCCCACCAGAGCAGGGCCCTGCCCGTTTCTACCCCTGCAGGGTCCGCGCCTTCCTCTTCCCCTCCGCGTCCAGATGGCAGCATTTCCTGCTCAGAGCCTGCGGGCGGGCCTCCCTTTCCCCCTACGCGTGGAGTCCGGGCCTCCCAGCAACTTTGTGTTGATGGATTTTCTGGAACCATGGATTCCAGGTTCCCTCTGGCAGTGTTTGTAAGATTGCCAACAATTACGTGGGTCATACATTCACGTACCCCAAATATCATTTGTTCCATCTCAGACCTTCTCCTGACTCCAGAATGTTCTCCCTGCTGCTCTCTGGCAGGCCAGCCTTGGGGCTCAACTTAGGCCATCTGTGGCCTCCATGTACAGTCCCCGACGGCTTCCTCACGGATCCCAGCGGTGTCCAATCATTGCCCCGGTCATTGCCGGGAACCAGGGCTGAACGCTTTGCAAGTCTCACCTGACGTTCGTGGACCTACCAGAGCCATCTCCCCGCGTGGAGCACCGCACTGGGAGCCCCGGCGGAGGCCGCCAGAGCCGCTGAGCCCCCCGGTGCAGGCGGGAGGGGCCCGCCCCGGGGAATAAGCCTGTCCCCGTTCACTCCTGAGCTCCGGGGAGCTGGTGGTGAGCCTGTTCCCTCCTCCGACTCATCTGAAGCTCTGCGCGGCGGATTTCGGTTTGACTGCATGACCGGGCCGTGTGGCCCAGCAGGTCTCATGATGAATATTTGTGGGAAGAAAGTGGGGGGCTCCACAGCCCCAAGATCTCCAGGGTGCACACTCTGTGTACATAGGTGAGCTCCAGGAAGATACACGCCTTCTCTCTTGACAAGTCCGAGGACAGGGCCCTAAGCAAGGAGGAAGACAGAGCCACGAGGCGCGAGGAAAGCTGAGACTCACACGGCTGGAAGGCGAACCCGTGGAGTCCGTGACCCAGTGAGCACACGTGTGCCGGCATCGCTGCCCTTCGCCCCTGGGCACGGCGGAGGAGAGGAGGATTCGCAGGACGCGCACACTTCGGGCGATGACCCCCCCCCGTGCTGTTCCCACCCTACACCTGGAAAGTGGGGCGTTTCGAAAACCACAGCAGACAGCGAATGTTAGACCTGTTGAGTGGGGTCAGTGGGTAGACGTAAGCTCAAGACACAACGCAGACACACCACACACACACACACACACACACACACACACGCACACACACGCATGCGCCCATCAGCCTCCGCTGTACTGGGGTTGACCATGGAAATCCACGGATTGAGAGAGAGGCCGAGTGAAGCCTGCACATGTCCCGAGGACCCGGGCAGGGAGGTCGTGTGCTGCTGAAGGGAGCCCGGGAGTCCCCAGCTCCGGCGCGGGCCCTGCGGCAGCTGCCGCCTGCCCTGGTGTGAGAGGGGCACAGTTGTGGGCTAGAAATGTGGGAACGGCTGCAGCCAGGGCTCAAGTGTGACGCTCAGGAGCAGAGAGCCAGGTGAGGCATGGTGGAAAGCAGACACTGGTGTGTGTGCTACAGAGCTGCGCCTAGCCGAGAAATACACACACAGTCCCGGGACTGAGGAACTAAAGAGCGCAGGAGGCGACATAGACATCAGCGGAGTTAGTGGCACACGTCTGTAACCCAGCAGCCATGTGAGAGGCAGAGGCGGGAGGGACAAGGTTCCAGGTAAAAAATATCAGACAAAAAGCCGGAAGTGGCGCTGTGGCTCAAAGTGGTAGAGCGCTAGCCTGGAGCAAAAGAGGCACACATTAAAAATAAAAGCGGGCGTGGCCGTGTATGTCGGTCACCTGCACTGTGCCGGAAGCCTGAGCGGGGAGACGAAAGTCCAGGCCAAGCCGGAAGGGAAGAAAGATGAGACCCTGGCCGAAAAATCACCCAGTAATTAAAATAACACACTCTGGGAATTTTGATGGAGCCTCCCAAGTCCGTGCATTCGGAACCAAAACTTGATTACCAGGCTCAGCTTCTCTCTATTTTGCTTGGACTGTGTGTGTCAGGAAGGTAGAACACTGAAGTCCTCGCACCACCGCTCATCAGTGTGAACCCACTTGGAGATAGTCCCCGTGGAGTCACACGGTCTAGCTGATGCCACCCTGGCGTGGATTGGGGGCGTTAACCTAGTGACTGATGTGTGAACTGGGCACAGAGACGGGGTGGCAGTGACGTGGCTAAGCGCGTGGTCCCCAAGGATGGCTACCGCCACCACAGGGTAGGAGAAAGGCAGTGCAGCTCCCTGCCCCGAGGCCCAGACGAGCCTGCCCTGGCTCCCGGACGGAGGCCCGGCTTTGCTACTTTGTCACAGCGGCACTGACCAGAGCGGAGTCCTCCTTCTGGGGACCAGAACCGGCTTGTCGCCTCCCTAGGACCTCCACCTTCAGACAGATGTGCCCCGGAAGCCAGGGTGGGGCCAGGCCGGTTGCTGGCAAGCTCACAGCGAGGGAGCTGCCCACAGCCCGTTCCCCCGCCTGGCGGAGCCGGCCGGGCCGTCCACCCTGCGAAGCTGGCCTTTCGTCAGCCAGCTGCCTGGAGAACAGGGACACAGGACAAAGCGCTGCGGGTGGCAGTCCCGCTCCAGGGGTCTCCTCAGGCCATGCAAAGAGGGGCAGCAGCCACCCCTCATCTCCGTGTCTGCCCTGATTGTCAGCTGGACATTCCCACCCTAACACAGGCTGCCCACGCGCGAATCCTGGCTCTGCCCCTACCACCCGTGGACAGGACGTATCGTAGCTCACTGCCCAGTGCTCCGCCAAGCCCGAGCCAGGGCCCGCGAGCACGGAGGACGCCACACACCCGAGGCTGTGGACTCGACGGCCGGCACGGCGGCTGCTCAGCACGGTGGCATTGCCGGTCACCGGCGTCCCCTCCCTCGCTCGTAACACGAGCCCCCCCACCCCCACCATTGTCTCACTAGCTTGCACGGAGACGACTCCAGCGGTGTCCTGCCCCCCCCCCCCCGCCGCGATCGCGTGGAGTTTATCCTTCAGCAAAAGTCCAGAACGCTGCCCGGGTCGCTCACTCCTAAGCCGCCCACACCCACAGCGGGAACCGCGCGGCGCCGAGGCCGGTGCGGGCTTCCTCAGCTCTCCCGACAAAGCCCGAGGACAGCGCTGTCTCCCGTCCTTCCTCCGCGCTGGCTACCGTGCGGACGTGACGGCTGGAGCTCGTGCAGCCTGCGAGGCCGCGAGGCGCTGCGCGAGGCACGGCAGGCGGGCGCAGCGAGTGTGGAGGGGAGGGCGCCCCGCGTGTCCACCGCCGCCCCCGGGGAGGGGAGGGCGCCCCGCGCGTCCACCGCCGCCCCCGGGGAGGGGAGGGCGCCCCGCGTGTCCACCGCCGCCCCCGGGGCTCGAGCACGGAGTTCTCTCTGTGGACATGTGAGGGGGACACGATCTAGTGGACATTCCTCTCTTGCCTCCCTTCTTCCTCTCCCTGCCTCTCTCTTCCCCCCTTTCCTCCATTGGTCCCCCTCCCCCCCACACACACCCGCTTTCTCCTTCGACGTAGTTGGCTGGGTTCTGCCTGCCCCACGTGGTTCTCCTGGCTGATGAGGCGCAGCGAGCGGGAGCGGGCTGCGGCGGAGCGCTGCAGGGGGACCCCGTCACCCGGCGGCTCATCCCGGGTGAGCAACCCTGCGCGGGCTCCGCCCGGCCCCTGGGGCGCCTGCTCCGGCCTGACTAGACACGCGGGGCAGCAGGGACCGCGTCTACGGCCGCCAAACCACACCCGTGGAGTGCCCAGGTGGAGCCCCGTGGGCAGGGCACGCCCGCCACGCCAGCCCCGGGGGGGGGCACAGGGATCAGGACCGTGGGGCCGCGCTAAGCCACACACGACCACCCTGTGCGCAGAAGCAGCATGGCTCTGCTGAGGATGGATGCGGAGTCGGGGGGGGGTCCCCGACATTCCCGTGGCTCCCGCGTGGCTGGGGCTGTGGGGTTGTAGCGGGACCGTCGCAGGAGGGGCTGCGTGGAGCACAGGCCTTGAGCTCTGCACAGCCCTCGGCTTCCTGGCGCCGCGGGGCTGAGCACCCGCTAGGAGAGCCACAGGCCGGTGGCCGGGGTGGAGGGCTGACTCCAGACTGGAAGGCTAGACTCACAGGGGGACAGGTTCCAGGGGGAAGAGGAGGGGTGGAGGTCCGTCTCATGGTCCCCTGCACGATCTGCCTGCCCGCAGAGCCCTCTCCGTCCCTGGGTGCTGGCCCTGCGCCCGCTCCTGCCCTGGCCTCCCTGGGCCTGGCCGGGGCCTGGCTCGGCCGCTGCTGTGTGCTCCCCGGGGGGCGAGGGCCGCAGCCCCGCCTTGGCGGCGGGCAGGGCCCAGCCGGGCTGCTTCCTGCCTGGCTGCCACGGCCAGCTAGCCACCTTGCGCAGCTGGGGAGGGGGGGCGGGGGGGCATGGCCTGTGGTTGCCTTGGCCCCAATCTGGGCTCTGAGTTGCTCAACCCACCATGCTTTTCCTGTTCCGCTTTTCCCAGGCGGGCTAACTCCCGCTCCGCGCGGCCCCAGCCCGGGTGGGCTCACCGCACGGAAGCGCGCCCCCCGCGTGCGGCCCCCGCGGCCTGTCGGGGCTCTGATTGCCCCGGCGTCTGCCCTCCGGGTTGCCTAAGCGCCCGTGAAGAAACTCCTCTCCCTGGCCTTGGCGTTTTGAGGAAGGAGCTGCGCCATCTGTCTGCAGCCGGGCCCCACGGTGGCGGTCACGGCGACGGGTCCCCGCCACCACCCACGGCCGCGGAGGACCCGGGCCCGTCGCCCCTCAGCCACGGCCCGGCCCGGCTGACACACGCCCGGCAAGGGCGCGGCGGGAGGCTGAGGACACCGGGCCCCACGGCTGGCCCACTCGAGACGCCTGAGCGCAGGAGCTCGGTCAGGTCCCGGGGCCGCGCCAGGGCCCGGCCGCTCCACACTCTCCCCCTTTCCCCAAGAGCCTGAGCTGCTGCCGAGCCTCCCGCGACACCGCCCGCGGCCCGGGCCCCGCAGGTCTTCCAGGCCCGAGGAGCAAGCCGGAGCCGGCTCGGGCGTAGCCAGCTCCCCGGGCAGCCGGGCCAGGCCCAGGCTCGTGGCGTTCCATGCCAGCCGGCGCCCGCTCGCTTTCCGAGGAGCATCCAGTCTGCGCGAGCACGCGGGTGCCTCGCCCGATCACCAACAGCTTTGCTTCCTGGGGTCCCACAGCCTGGAAGACAAAGCGGCCTCCCGCCCCAGCCCCCGAGGACCTGACACATTCTTAAGTGAGTTTCAGCTGGGGGCCCAGGACCCTCGGAGACCCATGCGAGGGACCCACGGGCGTCGCAGCTCCACGGCACACGGGTCTGTGTTCCCGCACGCACTTCTGGGAAGCGGCATTTCGGAGCTCTCCAAGCGGGAGTGGCGGGCTAGTGGGGCCTGCTTAGCCTGTGTGAGACCCCGAGTTCCACTCCCAGACCTGTGAGCGAATAAAGTCTGCTATTTCAGGACACCTTCACCCAGCTTGGGGCGACTAGTTACAGCAGCCCAGAGGAACCCAGACTTTGCTCTACCCACCTGGTGCCCACTGGGCTTCCTGCCCGTGTGTGCGCTCTCCACCTCACTTGCCACACAGCCCAGAAACACTGCTCGTCCACATTCAAGGGGCTCCCAGCTTGGGGTTTTCCAAATAGGCCACAGGGAACTTTGAGGAAGCCATGGCTTTGAGGGCTGGGAAAGTCCTCTGAGCAGCCTCATGACTGTTCCAGGTGGCCCAGACAGCGTGAAGAGGCATCCTCCCCACAGGGAAAGCCCTGCCTGGCCAGAGCACGCCTAGAAACACCAGGCAACCCGGAAGCCAGCCGCGGCCACACCGAAACTCCATGCCAAAGGCCCTTCCCGCTGACCACACGCTGTCTAGTGTCGCACACAACACAGATGTCCGCGAGACGGGACGGCTGTGAGTGCCAACTCCGCCAGTCGCGTCACGAGGTGCCTGGGAACTGTAGGGGGCAGCCGTTGTTGTTTTGGAGCTTGTGGAGATAATGGTCATGATTCGTAGTGATGACCATGATGACAGTGAGGGTGGGGGTGGTGATGAGGATGGCAAGAAAGCTGGTGATTATGGTGATGAAATTGGTGATAATGTTGGTGATGGCGACAATAGTTACAGTGATGGTATGCTCATGGTGATGAGGTTGGTGATGGGGAGTACGATGGTTATGGTGGTGATGGTTATGGTGGTGGTGGTGGTGGTGATAGCAGTTATGACAGTGATGGTGGTAGGAGTGATAATGATTACGATGGTTATGGTGGTGGTGGTGTTGATTACGATGGTTATGGTGGCGGTGGTGGTGGTGTTGATTACGATGGTTATGGTGGCGGTGGTGGTGGTGTTGATTACGATGGTTATGGTGGCGGTGGTGGTGGTGTTGATTACGATGGTTATGGTGGCGGTGGTGGTGTTGATTACGATGGTTATGGTGGCGGTGGTGGTGGTGTTGATTACGATGGTTATGGTGGTGGTGGTGGTGTTGATTACGATGGTTATGGTGGCGGTGGTGGTGGTGTTGATTACGATGGTTATGGTGGTGGTGGTGGTGTTGATTACGATGGTTATGGTTACAGTGGTGGTGGCGATAGTAGTTATGACGGTGATGGCGGGAGGGATGCTGATGGTTACGATGGTTACGGTAACATGCACGGTGCTGATGGTGGTGAGGATGGTGATGGCGGTGAAGATGAAGGCAAGACCTATCTCTGGACACCAGCTCCCCTTAGCAGAGGCCGTGGTTCGCGCTGCCTCACTGCTTCGTTGTCTCCCTGGTGCCTGGCACACAGTAGGCAGCCTGGTCCCGTGCGTGAGCCGCCACAGCGGCTCTGACACAGTCTTCCAAGTTGAGTGCTCATCATTAATATTGACTTGTGGTTTTCATTCCA